>NC_092863.1:86435706-86615017 GCF_032062135.1 Pyxicephalus adspersus
TATATATATATATGAATATATATATATACACATACACTCACATACACAATACAGCCTGTATCGATCAAATGTTCGTTCATCGCGCATGCTCAGAACATGCACGCTCACTGAACGACCGTACACACGATAGATGGTCAACGATCGTCGTCCAATCCTATCCGCCGGTCCAGTCGTTCATTTCCAACGACTATCCTCGTTCGTCGGCGTCGTTGGTTACTTTTTTTACAAACGATTTTTGGCCAATCGGTCGTTCGTTCGTCGTTCATTTCCAACGATAAAAATTGGACGTGTGTACGCAGCTTTAACTACATTAGGAGGCAATGTACTGTGCTTTAGCCCATTACAACTTACATGCTGTGCATTGGGCAAATATTAAAGGGGATTTTGTGATCATATTTGTATGCGGTACGCTTCAGATGCTCTTCAGCAAAAATGGTTTGTCTTAATGCAGCACGCCTAATGCACAATGGCACTATATACATTTATCCATGTGGATATAAATCCATACTGCAGCAAGCTGTGGCTGCAAAAAAGTCCAAGCAGCTACAAAGAAAAGAAAGTGATTTACAGATGCTACAAACCTCAGTCATGACAGGCCCAGAATGGGCAGAGGATTCACCATTCCTGGCTCTTGGTGAGTCAGTCTTCAAATTCAGGCCCATGCTTCTATTTGATTTTGATTAAACCTTAAATATCTCATCGTACTGAGAATCAGACTATTATTAGACTACTATTATGTGTCTGCAATCAATCACAGCTCTCCTTAGAGTATTACCAAAGCCTCAACTGGGGGAATCTTCTAGATTAACTTTAAAAAAAAAAAGCTGTTGCTCATCTGTCTTTATCTTGTGATCCCCTGTCTATATTTTCATGCATCTAACCGTGGAAATTACAAGAGAGCTTCTTAATGGATGTCCCAGTGTTCTCCAATATATAGAGGACAATTTGTCGACACAACAGAGCAATATCAAGTCAATAAAAAATGCATAAGTGCAGCTGATGTTATTGTGTTAGCTAAGTGTACCTGTCTCTATCAACACTACTTCTTTATAAGCTCATATATTAATTATAATCGAGCCTGTAGGTATAAACACTTAAACTAAAGGTACACATAAAATTGGTTGCCTGATCACCATTGAAGCTAAAAACATTTATACCTATGACCCTTTATTTGTCATGTTTGTGTTTATCTCACAGGGCTGATCAGTTTATTGCTCTATGCTACCTTAATTTTATTTATTTTCTTTTATTATAAATCTTCTAAAACTTTAAATTTTTCCATTGATTTTATAAAATCCTTCTTTTGTCTAAAGGAGTCTATGAAAGTTCTGCACAATGGCCTTTTATGTGGAGAGATATGAAGGGCCCATTCACACAAGGCTGCAGTCCATCCCAACTTGGGTTAAAGCAGAATTGTAGCATTTTCTTTCAACACATTCATATTTCTGTGTTGTGATAAAGCACACTTTGCATTGTACAATGGCTAGGTGCACTGGGAGCCCATTCATAGCTGCTTCTTTGTCCCAGTCCCTGTGTTCCACAGAAGCATTACTATGCATTAGAGCAATATCATAGTGTGACTAAAACCTGTTTCAGCAACAATTATTTAAAGCTAAAATATCTTTCAGTGGCTTGACTCATCACAAGTTGATTGTTGGGGATAAGGGTATAAGAGAGCACAAACTACATGATGTAAATAAGGAGTGCATTGAAATATGTATTATACTGTTCAGCCATTCACAGCACATTAGAGTCCCAGCCAGGAATACTTGTTCTGTATCTCTAGGTTTGTTGATATGTCAGAGAGCACATAGTGAGTACAATGTATATATGATGAATCTGGACACAGCTCATCCCTGGGAAAGGATGTATATTCATGTGCATGCTTTGATTTCCTTCATGTCACAGTGTGTGAACTCACTAATACATGCAAGATGTGGTCTTATCTCTCTTGCATGAGCTCAGGAACATTCTGGAAGCATAAAATCAATTGTTTAGGCTTTGTGTACTGTATTCTAAGATAGCACATTGTATAAAAGTACCATCAATTATGTGACTGTGCATTGCAGACAACAAAAATTCACATAAAACTGTCTTCCATGGATTATTTATCTACCTATCCCATATCTATCTATCTATCTATCTATCTATCTATCTATCTATCTATCTATCTGTCTATCTATGTATCTATCTATCTATTCTATCCTGTGGTAAAATAGAAGGAAGTTATTACTTGTAGGCAGCAGGCAGACAGTTGGTGTTAGCAGCATAGCCCTAGAGATGGCTGCCTTGGTTTAAAGAGCAACTTAATAAAGTTTAGAAATGTCAATGCTGTAATTTCACTATTCATAAGGTCGATGGAAGTTATTATCATTCCCTTCCTTGGAGTTTTAAAAATTGAAATGCAATCTACAAATATTGCTAAGGAGCTTACAGTGGTGTCACATTCCCACCCAAAGTCTGCTAACTGGACAATGAAGGTGCAAACACTTGCCATCCATTTTTGTCTGGTCTGCTCTCTCCTCTTGGAGCTTTTCTGAACAAGTACATATAACGGATCCAATTGACTCTTTTTTGCCTCTCCTTCTGTTTTAATGTAAAGGTGCAGATAAATGTAAAGGATTGTCAAACCAGTTTAGGATACTTATAATTCGCTTTATGTAAAAATATATAAAAACATTTCAAAGGAATTCACAACTGCATTACAAAACTTTTTTTCTATATCTGTGCAGCCTTCAGCTTTAACTATAAATTCTAAGCACCTACCCTCACAACTAAAAATTACTCATGGTTGATCAAAAACCATATTGATTGCTGAGCACCAGAACAATTAGGTTCTACGGAACAAGATACATGGATGAGTGCAGCTCAGATTATCAGCAATTAGCTCTGCACAGTTGTGGCTATGTGGGATTGTGAACAGATAAATGCCGCAACACACAACTACTATATAATCTTTGCTCTTGAGCGGATCATCATTCTTGCGCATTTTTTTGATCAGTAGGAGGCAATTTTTGGTCTCAAAGGGAACACATTTTCCCAAATTACATAATCCTTTCTTAGTAATGTAAAGTTTTCTCCCGTTTTTAAAATCCTAACTTTCAATCACACGTTGACATGTTTCTGTCTTTCATTTATACTCTTTGTATATATTGATTATGTAAAAACCCAGTTCACTTTTTTTAATTTTTTTTAAACTTTTCAAACTTTCACAGACTATTAATTTTTAAAATTGTCTTGGCATATTGCTAAACTTTAGTGAATTAGTAAAGACCAGGATTGGATTTTTAATGACTGTAATAATGTTGAAACACATTAAAAATACTTAATTGTTGGAGCACTTGACATATTGAAGTAATCAGTCATTACTGGTTTTTGGTCCCTTGTGTTTTCTCAGATGCCAAACCGAAACAAGTACATTGGCAAAAAAAATTAAAGAGGTAGAACTAAAACTAGAAGTTACTGAGCACATTTTAAAAGAAGAATGAGCGACTTTGGCAAAATTGATTTTGCAGCAAAACTGATGTCTCCAAAGTGAGCCTATGATAATACTTGTCATCAAACTATCTGCTCTTACTTTATGGGCTGGCTGTACTACTGTAATCCAGTATCTGTTTGTGGGAAATAAATCTCCAGACATAGACAGATGATATGAAATAGAAGTGAGATAGAGCTACTGAAGTCTTAATCTAAGGTTGAAGGAGGTGGATTTAGGGTCGAAGGTCTGGTTCCTGGTATTGTTAAGTTGGGAATGCTACTTACTAGGCAGAGTGGTAAAAACAGCTGACAGCACATCTTTGAATTAAAGTTTTTTTTTTTAAATGGTACCCCAACTCACCTGTGCATTGCAACATACCACAACACATAGATGTGAACCATTTGTGCATTGTGATCTGTTGCATTGGAAACAATGGTGTTTGGCTGCTTTTAAGTACATTGTGGTGTCTCGGGATCCCACTGAAAATGATCAGGCTTAAAGGGAGCCAACAACATTGTACAGGAAGGAATTTTTTTCTCCTGTGGGAGCAATTTGAACCAGGGTTTTTTTGCCTTCTACAGGATCAACTATGTCTTTAGAGTTTTTATATGGGATATGTTTATTTCCCTAGTGAGTGAACTTAATAGACTTATGTCTTTTTCCAGCCTGACTATGTAACTATATTGCTAAACATGTTGACCACAGCAGGCTTGACGATGTCTAAGAACCAAAAGCCAAAAGTGTTGTGCCCAAAATCACTAAATAACAGGCATAAAATATTGGTAAAACCCCACCAACAGTCCAGGAACCGCCTACAAGGATTCATCCATGTTTACTCTCTCAATTCTGAAACTTAATACAACATTTCAAATTGCCTTGTGAAAAAGTTTAGACCCACAAAAAACAATAAAGTAATCTATCTGTACAGAATTACTCCTATGCCTGTTTTTTTGTTTTGTAAATTAAGATTTGTGATATTTATTTTATAGCAATAACTATCTGGTAACTTTCATGATTTATGCATTAGCGTCTTGCGCCTCTCCACCCAGGCTTTGTCTTGTTTGTACATGTAAAATTAAATGGAGGCTATCACTTCACATGTCTTAAAGATGTCAGGCTGTACAAATGAAGAAACATGTCTGCTGCCTGCAAAAATTAGCTGACAATGAAGATAAATTGTTTCGGTTCATGCTTTAAGCATTTTACAGCTGAACAGGAAACATTAGATTTTCTCAGGATCTCATCTACTGAGTCAGTGAAGCTGTGCGGTGCTTAGGCTCTATTTTCTCAAGTTTATTGGATGCCATGTTCGCACAATAGAACTTCAGCTAGTTTTTGCTTGTTTGGCCAAAATATTCATGGATCTTATTAAATAGACAATGCGGCTCATCAGAGATACAAAGGAAAAGGGTCCCTGTCAAGGAAAAAGCCCCAGATAGAAAGTTCTGACTGAACATGCTTCAATATCCCGTAAGATGATTCCAACACCTAAAGAGACACAGGCCTTTTTGAGAGGGTTTGTAACCCTCCCCATCTACCCAAAGTTACCTCCACTTAGTTATCCACAAAGTTATCTCCAATGATTCATTACTATTCCCTTCACTTATTCCTTGGGGTAAAAAAAAACCCAGTGCTTTCAGATATGGAGGTATGTAACCTACTGGGGCATGTGGACATAATTTAAGTAAAGAAGGCTTAAAACCTCTGTCAAGCAAATAATACTGTTTGGGGTACTAATAACTACTAATGACTGCCACTTCTCTTATTTCTTGTTGGGGGAAGAAAGTCAGTTGATCTCCCTAATAAACATGAAATATATGATCAATGACTCTCAAGGCACTATAGGTTATAGAGGGTATATAGTAGAATGTCTCATCTTTCAGGTAAGCTGTCTGTAATTGTCATACAGAACCATGTAGGGATGGTCTGGGAATGAGAATGAGTCACTGCTCTAACTAAATCCCTTTCATGTCTAAATCATAGGTTAAGCTACTGAACTTTGTAAACAATGGGCTTTTTTTCAATAGAAGGTTAAGACAAATTGGAAAATATATAAAAAAGCTTAATCCTCTGTTGTGTTTAGTGAGGAGTGTATGCAGTACAGTGCCGTATAAACTGTGTTAAAAAATTAAATTAAAATATGGAAAAATAATAAAAGGTTATTTTATTTTTTTTAACACTGGAGCTTCCTCAGTCATAAAGGAGCACAGTGCTGGACCTCACAGAAGCACAACAGTTAATATTTTTCAGATTTGTCTGGATTAGCACTTTTAATTCAAATTGCTTAATGGTAAAATTTAGTGAAATGACATCCCCAGTGGCACAATTTAGAGACATTATGACTATTTTCTCTGTGTCGCCTATTAATGGAAATGGATGATTGAGCTGCCATTCATCAAGGAGATTGATCAGGATATAGAAGGTGCTGTACGGCGCTTTATCACCCAGTAAAACCCATGCACATTGTGTCATTCCATAGGCTGAAACATGCCGTCCATTGTTCTGTTGCCTTCGCAATTAATCTCAGCACACTGAGCAAGAGAAAAAGGATCTATTTGCATAATTATAGTGGTACAGACCAATAAAATATTAGACTGGAATTGCTTAATTTAATTAGGCTCAGATCCAACTCTACCCTACTCAGCATTTTAGTTTCAAAGCATTCCCTTATTTTGTGGGTTATTTGAGAATATTTTGCAGGGGTTACATAGAAAAATCATAGTATTTATGTTATTGATGTCGGTTCTTGGCGCATTTACTGGTCTATATGGAGTTTTAAAAATTGTACCAGAGCATGCAATCTGAATCTCTCTCTGTCTCAGGGGTATTGACAGTGGCTTTAATATTAAGGTGGCCAATGGTGGAGTTTCTTTTTTTTCTTGAATTAAAATTGTTTCTATTTCAAGAGGAACTAAAATGAAAGCAATTCATAATTGTGAGCAGATGGGTTCTTTATTGCAAAAGGGACAAGCTATGTCTAAGAACTAAGCTTGCCTCACCTCCCCAACATCTTTACCTGGTTTTCTCTGGCTTTCGAGTCTTCAGCCACCTTGATTGGCCGGGCCAGAACGACATAGCTTTTGCCTATGCGTAAGGAGTCCATTCATTTCTGGAAGCCAGCTCTGCTGGGATCATACAATGAGTGGCTCATGAACAGCTAAGTGTACACTACAGAGGTTGCAAACATTTAGGTAAATTTGGTTTATTGCAGAAGTGGCATAGTATGCATAGTATGTGTCTTGTATGCAATGAAAAACCTGCCTGCTCACTATTTTTTTTTTTTTTTTCATTTTTTAGGTTTGATTCTGGTTTTCTTTTTGATTCCATAGTTACCCTTGTTATTTTAATTTATTAAAGTCTCTGCTTTTTACCTTACTTAGTAATTTTTTGTTTGTTTCTTTAGTATGTATGCAGCCATCTTATTTAAGGACTGATAAACTGCAATACAGCCAGCTCCATGGAAGATGATGGTGCTATAAAAGAAAATTTTATATTAATATGATGAGCATTTCATTTTTGTTCTTTGGTTCAGCTATGCTTTATTATTGATCATGATGAAATGTGTCAAGGCAAATGTGGAAGCTACTTGCATCAGCAGCGGAATTACTTTACCATATCAGAACAATTAAATTTGAATGGCTATTACTATGTATGTTGTATGGGGTTGGTGCTACTCTGTTTTGAACCATGCATCAACAGGAAGATGAACCCAACAATGATGAAAGATCTATTGAAATAAACAGACTCCCAAAAAGCTTTAGGTCAGAGTTGACAGAGAACTTTACATAAATTCTTTCGACAAATATTTAACTATGCAAGCCATGAATATGAGCCATAAACAGGATTGCATTCAGGTAATAAAGTTTATGCACCAGGCAATAAATCATGGCATTTCCACTTACCGATAGCGGTATGACACCTCGTCCTTCGCTGTCAAGGAAGTAAACAGGCCGTATTTCCCACCAGTCTTGTCTGTAATAGGCGATTCATCAGCGCGGGAGAAGGGATTTGCTGATTGCTCCTCTTAGGCCCATGTGTCTCTTTTAAATTAGTAAATCAAACGGCCATTATTGCAAGTCATAAACTTGTTTTCATTACCTTTTCGAGACACCAGTGACGGCCGTCGCTCGACTCGCCTGTGTTTGGAGACAATGAACATTTTAAACGACCGTTTTAAAAACGTTTTTTCAAAAGTTGTAATTAATATTGACGGGCTTCCTGGCGTCAATATTGCACTAGGATATTAAAGAATGGTGTTGATAGGTTCAGAAACGGTAAACCAAGGATTAGAATATCGGTGGAGATTGACCCACCAGTGTTGCTTATAGGACACAAGAGGTAGACTGATCAATGAATTGCTAACCCCCCCCGTTTACCATTTTGGAGGATACTCGATTACTTTATTTCTTATTTATACCGGTATGTATCTGGGTTAAATATGATTCTGCAAGATCAATATGTGTTTCTTGGCAGGACTGAGGACCCATAATAAACGATTTTGTCCTGTGAAGCTTTGTTCCCCTTATGAGACAGTGGGGAACTTAATGTGGGTGGAATTTTTAAAATCACATATAAAGCTTCTTTTTATATATTTTTAAAGTGAAATGCTAATTGAAAAGAGTAGGACACTTTATTGTTTTCATAGCTTTATCTCACATATGAATAGAATATAGCTGTAGAAAGGGACATACAAGGTTGCAATCTCTGAACAATTATCTTCAATTATGCTGTTCCATTCTGCATGGCTGGCTTCACACGTACAGGCGGGGAGAGAAATTAGTTTTGGGCCCTTTTTTTCTTTTCTATTTATTAAAAACAATTGAAAGAAGAACATTGTTGGCATATAAACTGATCACATGATGTAACCCCAGATACCTAAGCCATAACGAAGATCCAGAGGGCCATACAGAAAACACTTAACATCTAAATTCAAAGAATGAAGATATGAGCGTTCAGGAATATTAATTTTACCAAAGTGGGGAATCTAACCCGTTCCTCGTTCTTTCTAAATAAAAAAAAATATGAGAATGAATATGGGTGAAATATTTTATTCTTTCTTGGACGGTTTGACAGATATACATCATAACTTTATAGTAAAGTGTTCTATTGTTTTCCATTGAGGTGTAATGGAGAGCAGTACTTGTCTATTGTCCCAAACAGAGATGTAATGTATAGATGACCCTCAACCCATTCCAGTTTTGAAATGGTAGTATATAAACTTACTTTCCTGAAGAAACAGCTAATAATGGGTTTAAGGATTTTTTTCCAGCTTCTCTTAAATGCAGTAGCATCAAGTATGTGATATAAGCTAAATTGCTTGTGTCCTTGGTACTGGAGAGAACCATTAGCACCCCACATAAAACATATAAACATACTAATAAAAGTTGCATGTTACTACAGTAGGTTTGGCGTTTGGCTGTACTGTTTAATAAAGGGTTTTAATATCATTGTGCAGCATTCTGTACTTTGTTGGTGCATTGTTGTAAAGAACATCAATATGTTTCCTTTCAGTTAATTAAATCTACATATTCACCATATTTGCAAACAAATGTTAAGAAAGTTAAAGAGGAACTAAAGTTGCATGACTTGCAGAAGAAATCTTTTGCTAAACACAGCTGAGGTTGTGGGTGATCATAGGAGCTGATCTGTAACATCTTGTAACTCTTTAATGACCAAGACAAACTCTGCAGCTGTTTCTTTTTGCTTATCAAAGCACAGGTTGCTTCAGACGTTAATAAATGTCTAGACTCCATAAAGTTTTTTTTTTTTTGCTTTGATTGTGATTAGCTCGCAGTGATGATTTTATACAGTAACTGACACCATTCTGCCTAAATGTTGAGACTATAGCATACAACAGTACTTCCAATGTACTTAGTGCACAGAGGAGCCTGGACGGTCACTTAGTGATAATGTAACCAGACCTCATGTTGGTTAATTTTAGTAATACTGGTAAATTGTGAATACTATATCAAAATGTTGGTATATGTATGACTGCATCTTTACCCTGCCCCTGTCCTAAAAATGACCCCCTTCCCCATTAGTAAGGAACATACTGTTAGATATTGAGGAACCCAAACCCTATTCCTAATGCTAAACTTAATTTTAATCCTAATCTTAACACTTCTTTTACCCTAAACCTAATGAGACTTTAATTTTAAGCAAAGACAAATTGATCAATGATTAACACTAGTATTTGTGAAATGATAGCTAAGATCGAAAAGGATATTTATCAATTAGATTGTCCGGCAACAAAGCTTGGGCTTGCTGGCAGAAACAAGAACTGGTTGCAAAGAAAAACCATTAATGTACCATCAATGCAAACCAGAAATAGTTGTAGATGCACCTGCCCTTCTGGCAGATACCCATGTTTCTAGATTGTCAGTCCTGATATGTCTAGATAGCTTTTACATATATTTTGGATAATATTTGCCTTGAGTTGTTGGAAACATAAGTATTTACATTTCCACTGGCCCTAAATTGAAATTCTAATTGACAGCAGTGTGACTGTTTTCGGTTGGCACTTCTGCTCTGGCAGGTTTAAAGACCCTTGGTGCCACTTAGATGTTTATTTAATTGGTTTATCGTCTTTTCAGGCTTGGGATTTGGCACGACCACCTTAACAGCATGTATTGGACTCTGCCTAATCTGTTGCCAACAGGCCAAATGGCAAAACTGCATAGTTGTCTAATTAGTGGGAGATGTACCATTTTCTTGTTATCAATTAATTAGTCAACGGAAATTTATTCTAAAAGAACAAATGTATTCTACAGTCTTAACAAATTGAAGAATTTACTAAATTTATGATGAATATATTTAAAATGTAAAAAAAAATTAACTGTAACAATGAATGCTTACCTGTCTAGAAGCCATAAATGCATTGTTTGCTATTGACACCCTCACTTTTGTAGTGGACAAATAATTGTAATGCATAAATAACTTATTCCATTTATCTTCTCAAAATAATTTTCTAACATTTTAGTGGTCTCTGAGAGAGAGAAGAATACATAATGTAAATGTAGACTAGCAGGCCATGGTGTCACCATTTAGTGTTACATGTTTATTATGAACAGCATGCCCACAGTCAGATATGATGTAAGCAGCCTGATAAAAATGTTCTCAATTAGAAGGTCTGTTTGCAGTCAGGTCAAAACTACCCAAGGAAAGAATAAAATCACGAGTTAAAATCATTTTGAAGCACTACAATGCTTTTAGTGCCAACACTGGCTGTTTTAAGAAAATTAATTCTGGGTTTGCTGGATTACCTAGGTTCTCCCATAATAGTCTTTCTCCTCCATTCTTAGAGAGCTTTAATAAATCAGGCCAAACAAATTATGTGTTTCCAGTGACGTGTATAATTAATCATATAGGATACAAATACATTTAGGCTTAAGTTTGTGCTTTTTACCATCTGACAAAAACTTGGGTAAGGTCTTTTTCTGCTCCATAATGTCCCAGTGTACAAAGACTGCTCCATAAAGAAATGGTTTGATGAGTTTGGTGTAGAGGACCTCAACCCTACTGAATACCTTGAAGATGAATCGGAACACCAACTTTGAACTAGACCTTCTTGTCCAATCTGACCAATAGCTGACCTCACAAATGCTATTTTAATTAACTGATCCCAAATTTCCCCAAGACACTCCGCTGAATCTTGAGCTGAACCATAGACTATCATTGGGAAGAGTAATTAAAATACATTAACGCTTAAAACAATATGCATATTCAAAACTCATTTACAATTATCTTTTCACTCATGCACATCCTATCTACAATCTAAGGAAGATTTGCAAGCAGACCCTAATAAAAGATTTCTATATACTTATTTTCTATTCGTACACACTTTATCAGGAAGTAAAAAAAATAAAGACACAAGCCCTTACAACTTTCTGATATAAATGGTTGTCATACATGTAAACCAGAATAAAAAAAGAACTTTTTCCTTTTCAGTGCCATGGATCGGGGTCCAAAAAATAGTTTAATTAAGAGCTGATCATAATTCATCTTGAACATTTGCAACAGTTTTAATTCTAAGCCCTTCCACGAAGCGTAAAGTTGAGGAAGGTCTGTTTACATTCTCCTCACGTGAGCAGCAGACCAAATGCAATTCCATCTGCTAAAGTCAATTTACACCAGCATTTCCAATAGGAGCCTTACCAAATTACAGGCCAGCAGGTTTCCCTTTGCTGTTAAACACCCCCCTTCTATGAAACTGTCAGTGTTAAAGTTGATCTTTCACTCCAACACATTGGTCATGTCAGATTATGCTGGAATAACTGACTAACCACCATTGACGGTTTATATTATATTGTTGGTTGCTAGCTGATATTTTATCAGATTTTCTAAGGCCAAAAATAGTAGAATGAACTAATGACAATTATAACAAAATAGTCCCAAACTTTCAAGCTGAACTACGGGCAAGCAGTTCTGACACAAAGCATAGTCCTGTCTAGCAGATGTTTGCAGCTGCAGTTAACTAACTTTTGCATTTGTCTCTCATGCCTTATTGAATGTGGGCTGGCAGATGACATATTCCTCCATATCCTGACGTTCAAGGATTGATGGTATGGTAACTGTGACAAAAGTACCCACTTTTCTGGCAGAAGCAAGTGTCTAACTTTTGGAAACTAATTTGTTTGGTTTCCAAAAAGTGATCCACTGTTAGAGGAACAAACGATGAGTAAAACAAAAATGAGCTGCATTAAATGGCACCATCATTAAAAAATAAATATATTCTGACATTCCCCATGACAACCAATATTATATTTTAATTAGCTGCTCCCAGAGTTATTGATTTAATAAAACAATCAGTTCCACTTGTAGGCTTTCATTATGCATGCAATTATTCCCAGCATTGCGTTAAATCTTAATATTTATGCAGCAAGAAAAATACAATATTCATATTTTGAAATTTTGTTTACTGTTAACTGAAGAACTAGAAGAGCTAAACAAGTATGAATCATCAGAAAAGTAACCAGTGCCTTATAGTACTACTTCTTCTTGTTACAAAGTCTTGTTGGTCTACAAATCAGCTGTCTATAATGTAGTCGTTACATGTTTGCAGAGTACAGGAGTGCAGGAAGCAGCAAACCTGCTTTCTAGTCTATAAAACATATAGAAGTGCCATCACACAATCACTACTTCATAACACTATCACACAGTAAAAGTTCAGACATAAAACTACCTGTTAATCCTTACTTTTTTATGCTACTACAAGTAAAACTGATTCTTCAACTGCTATGACTACTACTACTACTACTACTACGTCTATTTCTTCTGCTGACACATCTTCTACTATCAAATCTAACACTTTAATTTATACTACTTTATTGATACTACTACTAATAACAGGAATATTACTATTGAATCAACAATCAACTTCTACAGCTACCATTAATTCTGATTCTTCTACTACTAATGAGTATACCCTAATTACTACTGCTACGACTTCTACTAATGAGTCTATTTCTACTACTACTGCCACTCTTACCACTGAATCTACTTCTACTGCTACTACTTATTCTGCTTGATCTACTACTGATGATTAGCGTTAAATACTATTGCTACTACTAACTTTACTATTACTACTTATTCTACTGATAGTACTAATTCTGCTTCTACTACTACTAATGAGTATACTTTATTATTTATGATGCTATTAGTACTACCTATGCTACCACTGATTCTGTATTTTCTACTACTACTTCCACTTTTACTACTCTTGCTACTTCTGTTATTACTACTGCTTGTACTACTACCGCCACTACTATTGATACTGAATGAATTTCTACTACTAGCCCTTTTTTTACCACCACTGGCCCTTTTCCTACTACCGCTACTTCTATTATTACTACTGCTTATACTACCACCACTGCTATTAATGCAGAATCTACTTTTGCTGGTACTCCTTATTCTGCTTATATTACCATTAATGTGTATACTTCATCCACCACTGCTACTGCTACCACCACTACTTTTATTACTGAATCTATTTCTACTGACACTACTCATGCTACCATAATAGTATACTTATACTACTACTGCTAATACCACTACTATTACTACAGAATCTACTTCTACAGCCACCACTTATTCTGCCTATACTACTAATAATGATTATACCTATAATGAATATACTTATTTTACTACTGCTAATACCACTAATATTACTAAAATTCTGCTTATACTACTATAATATTCTGCTTATACTACTATATTGAAAATACTTACAGTACTACTATTAATACCACTACTATTACTGCAGAATCTACTTCTACAGCCACTACTTTTTCTGCCTATACTACTACTAATGATTATACTTATAGTATTACTGCTAATTTTAATAGCACTACTACTGCTACTACCACTATGTGTACTGAATCTAATTCTTCTACTACTACTAATTCTGCTTCCATTACCACTATTACAGAGTTTACTTCTACTACTACTATTGCTTTTACTACCGTTCCTACTGCTGAATCTATGTTCTCCACCGCTACTATTTCCACCTCTACTAATACTTCCGAATCTATTTTGTTGTACCACTACCATTGCATAATATACCACTACTACTTCAGCTTCTACTACTATTGACCTTAACTTTTTCTGGTTGCTACTACTTTTAGTATTACCACTACAGGTATTACTATTTTTACAGCCTAAACCATTACCTGTTCTACCACCTAGTACCACTACTAATTCTTATAATCCTTATATTGTTATACTTACACAGCTAATATATATTTCTTGGCTACCTAGCTTTTTATTACTTGTGTTAATGTATGTGTGTTATTGCTTTTGCCACTTTGTGTACAACATCTATCTTTACATGGGGTACCCTGTAAGGGGTACTGATTAACGTACCGTCTATTTCTATGTATTCTATTACTACAAGTAGTGTTTTTGTACCAAACTAAAACTACTTTTAATTCTTCTTTTAAAACTTTTAGAGCTTTGACTTTTAATGCTACTGCTTCTATTCTTAATAGTAGTACAACATAAAAATAGTAGTTGTTTTAATATTAATAATAAAAATAACAAATGCCTTTGCTATTAGATCTATGGCTAATGATTTCCTGTGTCTGTCTATAGATAAGGAATACATTACTTTTTTATGTAATGCTATTTCTTGTTTCTTTTTTCCCACTCATTTTCCCTGCAGCAATTTGTGCTTTGTATGTTTTTCTTTTACTAATGGAAAATGTAAATGTAAAAATCTGCATTTTAATTCAGCAGTTCTTCTAGTGCTAATATCCTTTGGTAGTGTAATCAATACACTTGCACAGGACATTACTATGATAATGACCTGCAGCTTGCAGTATGGGGTAGATGTTATTGTTCTCTGTCTAGTACGATGACTGTCCAGCTCGGATCATTAATATACACATTTACAAGGACCAAATTCAGCAATGACATTACTTACGGCTCAGCATCTTTTCTTGGAAAAAAAAGTCATCATTAGGCAGGAGGCTTTTGGCATCAGGTCACATACAAGTCAACTGCCAAAAAGTTGGTCATTTGGCAGGTTTGCACGTTTTGTTGGAATAGATCATTTTGTATTTTCTCGGTGGTGAAGGCAGATCTGCATCATACAATAACATTTGTTTTCTGGGTGTATATGCTTAGAAACAAAGGGAATTACATATAATATTTTGCTACAACACCAGAGACATCACAATAAGTAACCACCTGGATACAAAAACTCCAACACCCTTTATCCCCAGTGGGGTCTCAGCAGTTCAGTAGGTAATGGTGGCAAAAATACACTTTTAGGGCTTGCCCATTATTGGACAACTAAAGAAAATAAAATATAGGGTAGACTGGTTGGCTTAATGGTAAGCATTCTTGCTTTTGCAGCACTAGGTCACAGGCTCGTATTCGAGCCAAGAGTCCATCTGCAAGGAGTTTGTATGTTCTCCCTCTGTTTGCGTGGGTTTTCTCTGGGTACTGCAATTTCTTCTCACATCCCAAAAAACATGCAGTTTGGTTATTTGGCTTTTCCTAAAAAAAAAAAAAAAAAATGACTATGACTTAGACTATGTTAATGGCACATGACTATGACAATAAATTGTGAGCCCCTTTTGGTTGGATTGGCCTAAGTGGATAGAGTAGGGTTGAACTTTATTATTATGGTTAAATAGTATTTTTTCTTTCATCTGCCATTTGTAAACAATTTAATAGGTTTCCCTTCGCTTTCTGTTCTGATGACAACAAAAATGTAGATTTTCAAAAAAGGTCAACTCCATTTAGTTTTACTAAACTTAAAGAACAAACAGACACTTCTCAGAAACCATTAAGCTACCCCTAGGACAAAAAGTAAGCCTGTAGGACACAAAGCAGTAAAGAATTGTCATTGAAGCCATACAACAGCTGACCCCATGACATTTTTCTCTGTGCTGAATCATTTAATTGGCACATAATTATCATTGTCATCATTTTCCATCTGCCTATCTCAGAGGGGTCGCAGGGCCTGCCGTCTAAGCAGTAAAGTTCAGTCACCAACTAACATTTCTAAGCCTAGAAAAAGATCTCTTATTCACAAAAAGTCTAAAAAATTCAAATCAACTTGAACAATTTATTGTATGCGTTATGGTAGTTTTTGGTGACGGGAAACCTGTTTCTAATTTTAAGTTTTAGATCAAAGCTTTAGTTATAAAATTAGGTATTTAAAAAAAGGTTCTCTTATATGGCTTGATCCAATATGTAAAAGAAAAACAAAAAAGAGAAAAAGTAATTGTAAGGTTTACATACAGAGATTTACGATGGCATAGAATGAATCTATGGATTACCTCATTAGATCATATCAAATCTATTTCCCCATTGGCCGCTTGGTAAACTTGCTAATGTAATTGGTAGTTATTGGATATAATGCGCATGGAGGGTTGGGATAACTGATCTCCACTGAATGTTTAATGGAAGGCATGTAAAGGCAGTGCGTGCCTCGTCCTATAAATAATATATTCACAGAGATGTAAACAAGGCATACAGTGTGAAGGCTCAATGGCATCAGGGAATTTCACTACATTCATTAATGTTCTATAAAGAGCCCTAGTGCATTGACACCTCCGTTCAGTCATTAAACAACATTGTGTAGCTATACCGTATTAACAGGCTCATTAAAAACAGACGTTTTGTTCAAAGGCAATGGCATGAACCGAAGAGATCACAGCGGAACATAGGCTACGCCTATGGCTAATTAATTTGTAGAAATGGTTAGAAATATTTGTCTGTTAACTAATTTATCTTGAGCACATAACCTATATGTCTTCTCATGTACTGCGTGATCCTGTGTGCTACACTAATAGGGTGCATGTTTTATTATCTGTAGAAGGTCTCTGAGCAACTATGTCAGAGAAAGACAGTTCAAACAGAAATGAAGAAAAAGATAATAAATTCCATCTGCAAGAAATGTTTCTAGTTCATCCTATTGGAGTTGTTGGGCTGAAATACATACAAAACTCATCACAATAAATCTAGCCTTAAACTTGCTTACACGCTCTGTATGGGGGGCTTAATCAAACAGTTGTCAGATTAGATTATTATGATTAATATATTTTATATAGTGCCAACATATTACACAGAACTACAATGTCCATAGTCATGTTGTCTATAGTCCATAGCTGTCCCTCATACAGGCTCCCAATCTAATGTCCCTAGCATAGTCATATGTCATGACCACAGTCTAGGATCAATTTGGGGTGGAAGCCAATTACCATACCCGAATATTTTTGGAATGAGGGAAGAAAATGGTGTACCCAGAGGAAACCCACACAAACACGGAGAGAACCTGCAAATTTCATGCATATAGTGCCCTAGCCAAAATTTGAGCCCAGGATTTAGATTTAGTTTAGAATTAGACTTCCCTGTGTGTACTGTTATATACTATGTATATGTTGCTATATTGGTGGTTATTGTTTTGAAAATGAGCTTCCATTTTTTTTTTAGTCTTCCATGGTTTTCTTTGTACAGGGAACCTTTTGTATGCTCCATCATTTTATGAATTGCCTACCAAAGTGAAGGAAAAAGCCCTGTGCAATAAGGAACACCCCAGCCACCCCATGTGACAGCACTCAAGCCAGGTCATTGGCTGTATCGTGGGAGGAAGGGTTAAAGAATCCAAGCTTCCCCCACACAATGAGAGAAAATTCTGAATTACGAGTTACTTGCTACCAGAACAGCAGTAGGGACAGAAGAGTGTGCCAGTGAATACATATGTTCTGGTAACAGTTGTCTGTGGTGTACATGGCTTAACGCAACATATGTAAATGTAAACAGCAACTTGCTGCATTTTTGAAAATAAGAACAAGCTCCAAGTTAAATGTTTGAAATATAAAAGAAAATATCATATATACATAATTATCAAACACTTGGGGTGTAGAATACCAGAATAAGGGTATCTTGAACCTATTGCCCTTTGCTGTTCCTTCACCTATCCATCAGCAATGACACAGCTGCAGCATGGCTGTCCTTCAAAAGGAGAGTTGCTTTTCTGCATGCGATTCAGTGTGGAGCTGATTCACTGCCGTCCTCTGTTTTATAAGAAATGTCACCTGAATGTCACAAATATCTTATTTCCCTTGTTACAGGAGTGTTGAAATATATCTCAAAGTCTCAACATGAAATAGCACAACTAGGTAGCTTTATTTTGATATCTTCTGGGTATTTATTAAAAGTAATCCTGGAAGGACTCATCTTTCTGATAGCGCAGGGTTCATGAGCAGGACCAGGCAGGGAAGCAACTGTGTCAGGACTAAAGAAAAGTCATTGTCTTCAAAGATCCACAATCTATTGAGATCATTTTCAATGAAGAAGAGCTTACAGCTGAGATACCATTGTGTATCTTGCAGGAAAATCTCTCTGCTATATTTGTAACTGGCATTTAATGTAGTACAGGCTATAGAATGTAACATAAGATTGGTGTCATACTGGCATATTTTTCTCAAGTGTCATTTAGTGAAATGTGGTGGATCATGCAAAAGGTTCTATTGTGAACCTTCCCCCATCAGTTACTGCCATCATATTGGACACATATTGTATTTAGGCTATAGCCATACACACCCCCCAAACATTTAAAAATGCCCCTTTATCTCAAATAGTAACCAGATGCTAAAGATCAAAAGCTTGGCCCATTTCATTGGTCCTCAATCATCTTAGTCCACCTTCATTTTTTATTTTCAGGTTTTCCCCATCTATTCTACATTATACTTGGCTTTAACTACTCTTACTTTGCCCATGGGTATAACTATAACTTAAGCAACCCATATGGCTCATATCCTGATCCCAGTTCACAATGCAATTCTTCAAACACAGCATTGCCAAAAATGTAGCTGATCCCTGCTGACAACAGGCTATGACAATTACAGCCTACTCGGACCAAGATTTGGAAAGTAAAACAAATTTCATCCACACTACCTGAGTTCTTGCCTGTGGGTGATAATACTTATTCAGGTGGGTGTTGTTCAGCAGACATCTCTCTTCTTTAACCGAGGTTACACATTTTATATTTTTAGAATATTTTGATGCTTAAAAATATTTGTAGCACATAGCTTTCTAGTTATAAGATATATTCTAAGATAGTATATATATATATATATATATATATATGTATATATACCACTCAGCAATGGACTTGACTACTCCCTGGCTAAAGACAAGCAGCCAGTTAGTAAGAGTTCCATCATATAAGCAAACAAAACACATTGGCGGTCAATCTCCTATAGTTGCATTATGTTAATGCCACCCAACTCTTACAAAAAAACATTACAACAGGTAAATTGCAGTAAATTGTTTTCCTTAATGCAAAATGTAATAAAACAGAGTTTTCTGATGTTCAGCACTAACATAGAAGAACTGCATGTGCCTTATATATTAGATGTAACTTGAACATCTTGTACCATAAAAAATGTTCAGTACAATACAACATTCCAGTGCAATTTAATTTTACAGTTCAATTGTAATTTAGGAAAAAGCAAAGCTATCTCTTTTAAGTAGGGCTTGACCTTTACAATTCTGAGCTGCTCAGAAATCTATTTATTGTACAGTGCTGCATAATATGTTGGTGTCTTATAAATAAAAGATGATAAAAGATATTATAAAATATTATTCAAAATACACATCAAAATATCTGCTGGCGTGTTAATATATTGTATAATTTCTTCTGCTGGACAGATCACTGAATGACCCATGTGTAAGGCCAATTTTGGGTCCCCTAATCGGCTACTTGGCTAAATAAAAACATTTTCTCTGTGTACTAATTGACATGTAGACAGTGCCCCATGTTTAGGTATATATGATATATATATATATATATATGATATTCTAAGGGGTGCTAAAATACACCAAATATAAATGGTTTTCTAAGTCTCAGATGACCTCTGTGCAGCTTTATGGTATTTCTGCCTTTGCATGTTGCTGTTTAGGGGACAATGTATTCCTTCCCATCCAATCCCATGAATTTGATCATGAAAAAAAACAAGATCTCATTTCCAGTATATGAAAGGTTTTAGGAGCAATGTATATCAGGTAAAAAAGAGAAGGCAACCCTGTTGTCATTTTCATCTTTTTGGCTGGAGTTTTGCTTAAGGAATATGAGAACTACACATGCAGAAACTGGTAGGAGATCAGCTTAGAGCAGATTTCATTATTCACTTTCTCTCCACACATCTTATCTAATTAAATAATGATAATAATAGAAGTAAATGCAATTAAAAGTCAAAAGGCTTTGCGACTAGAGTAAAACTTTACCACTTTCTCCCAATTTCAACAACATAACAAGTTTTCAAAAAGTTGCCACCTGTCTCAAGGTTTGCCAGGAGCTCTTGCCATTTTCACGTCACTGCAAATTATTTTTGCCTCTTCGTTATTAATAGCACATTGTACATTGCTTTGAGTTGAATTTTCAATTTGAAATGCCATTGCTTAGCAACACTATGATATTTTATTGATGGTGGTGATAGAGAATAATAAATCTTTCTATCCACATTTTTCCCATTTATATATTTCTGGATATCATAGAAAGTCTGCTTAATATTGTGAGCTGTTACTCTAAAACTTGGGGTCATTCAACGTAACAATAATGTGAAGGGTACAAACTAAATATGAGGGACAGGAAATATCAACTTGTGAAAACGTGATTAATTCTATAAGGAAATGCAGTTACATTTATTCTTTTAGGGCCTGTTCATATTAGCAGCATTGGGTGGTGTTGATGCAGCCCAGTACCAACAGGAGAACAAGTGTCAAAGTATCTCCTTTGGTTTCAGTACATACCAATGGCCATACAATAGAATAGCAACCGATATGATATAGTAATATAGCATAGAAGTTAGATACAAGCTGGAAAAAAGCACGTACTACAATGAATTTAACTTTGTATAGCAGTGCTCCAGGGTGCATTCACAGCATAAAATAATGTGCATTTTGTGGTTTGAATAGGTCTTTAACATCAGCCTGTTCATGCAAAGAAATGTGGCAGTGTCTTTCCAAAAGCTAACCCCCCACCCCACCCAAACTACCTATACCTTGCCAGAACTCCATTGTCAGTCCTTCCTTCGTCACAGCTGGTGGCATGCATAGTACCTTTGGGTTTTGGGGAGCATGTGACCCCCTCCCGTGTGACAATATTGGGGTATAGCAGTCTATCTCTAGGTAAAATGCTGTCACATGACAGAGGGATTGACGTCAGCGCTTTTCTTAGCATTTAACTTTGGCAGACACTAGAAATTGTAGTAACCACTGGGATGGAGGAAGAAGCAGGGAAGGAGCCTTGGTGTGTTTAAGTGTGTTGCTGCCCACTTGGACGACTGTTAATAGGTGTTAAATAAAGGCAATGATGGATAATGAAGGAATTTGTACTGTTTACCAGTGCTTCTCAATCACGGTTCTGTGGACCTCCAGAGGGTTCGCCCAGAGGCTCCTAGGGGTTCCATGAGCAATGAGTATCTATAAAACTGACTCCTAGGTCAGTTGAATAGATACGAACAATCTTTTTGGCTATCTGTAAGCGTGACATTTTTCCCACTGGCCAGGAATACAAGAGGTATTCTTCGCACTGATCACCACACTAATATACTGTGAGCTGTGGGTATTATATTTATAAAAGAGGTTTCCTGAAGACCTGAAAGTAATTTTGAAGGTTTCCCTATGTTAAAAAAAGTTGATAAACACTGCTGTATACATACATGTATTCAGCACAAAAAAAGTCCTGGACAATTAAATAATGTAATATAACTCAGAGCCTATTGCACCTATATAAACCACTTTAATTTTACCTCCAATAAATTTTGCTATTATGGGTATATTTTGCTGAAATATATTACTTTTCACCCTATGTTTGCAGAATAAAAAACTTACACATTTGATCATCTCCAGTTTTTGGTAGAATCTGCTTTTTTTTATATAGATTTTGAATAAACTGTAGAAGTAGTCGTTATACCCAAAAATAATAAAAGAGCAATGTATTTACTAAACATACACAGGTGCCAAAACTGTACAATTCCAAGGAGGAAAGGCTTGAGATGTCTGTATAATGTGTTGTACTTGGCATATAGTGCAGTGTGGCTGAACATGGCATTTAACAGCGTTTGAGCATTTATTAGCCTTCATATTCTGACTATAAAACTGCTCTCGCTGTCAATAAGTAAAGCAAGCATAAATGTTTAATTAGACATGGCCGATCTTATAAAGAAGAGCTGGAAGGTAGTAGAAGTGTCACCTCTGCTCAGAATTCACATCTTGACTGTCAGTGGAGTGACATGATTTTGTAGTGTTACATTGATACATTTCCTGCAGTGTAATATTTCCACTTTAACATGTCCCAAACTTTTTAACATAATTTTTAAATATATTTTATATCAGAAGACATTAACATTTACATGCTGACACATATACATGCATAAATAGTTCAGTTATACATGGAAAGCCACTTTGGCTTTCAAAAGATTTCTACTCATCGTGTATTCTATTCTTGTATTTTAATTTATTTACATTAATTCCTTTATTCTATTGGCAATAGGCAATACAATGGTGTCCTCTCTTAAACCTTATTTGAATGACTGGACAGTGAGAGAGCAGAAGTAAACCAATCAGATCAGACTGCTCATTCTCTGCTCTCTCTTCTAATTAGCATGTTCCTTTTCTGCACATTTGCATGCAATACAGCTGATTAGCTCCCATTCCTTGTTTTCAATCTGAAACCAGGTCAGAATCAGGTACTTACACTGTTTGTATTCAAACAAATTTGTAAGATGATTTATCGACTGATACAGAGCTTTATTATTTGGTTTTAATATATCTTCCTAGAACATAGGTTCCCAGTTGTGAACATATTTTAGATTTTTAGAGTATGCGGCTAAGATGATTTTTGTCCGATACTAGGCCTGTGAAAATCTGAGATGTGTACATTAGCTGTCTGATGTCGTCCATGGATCCATCCTGGCAGATCCATAAACAACAGAAGAGGAATGATGAATGCAAGTGAAGAGAAGAGAGTTCAGCGGTGTGCTGTTCACTCGTTCTCCCCCCTCCCCTCTCCATTGAGCAGAATGGCGCTGTATGTACAGAGCTTGTTCATTCATCTTTCAGTCTATTGTTGTTGGCAACGATTGTGAAATATTGTTTCCAACGGCAAAAATCTAATGTGTGTATGTAGCTTTAAAGCAGCTATTCTCAGCCTGGGTTATGTAGAGATTGCTGGGGGTTCCCTAAACTTCAGCTGATTGACCTCCTGTATGATGATGCCTGCAAATTCCTGCATCCAACACCACTTGGTAGAGCTGCATGATTCATGTTTTTGGGTTTAGGAGTTTTTCCAGTCACCACTCTTCACCATTCTGTCCAATAGCCACCAATTTAGGAGACTTTTTTTTCCCATTGACCCTCAAAAATTGGTTTTAGTAGAAGTTCCCCGAGACCTGAAAATTATTTTAGGGACTTTTCAGGGTCAAAAATATATATAGGTTGATGGATGTACAATCAAAAAAAAATGATTGATACTTGTTATTTGGCATTACCTCCATTTGACCATTGACCAGCCAAATCTAGCACCGTGAATTCCAAAGCCCTCCTTGCTATAATAGCTCACTGTAAATCAGCAGGGAGAGTTCTGATTTACATATATAATAAATATAAAGTATTCCCAATCAATGTTCCACTAATATGTTGATCAAATATTGATAAGGAATTCCTGAGTTTTCAATGAGTTTAATCCATTGAAATCATTGCATAGTGTTTTCCCACCTTAAGTGGCTTCATGCAGTGACTTTAATCCGAACTGTGCTCAAGCATTGTCACTCTGTCATATACATCCCTGGTATAGATCGAAGTTTCATTTATACTTCGGCCCATGTTTCATTCAACTGCTCTGTTTGCTTTTAAGAATTCTCTGTTTTCAAGTAGAGTTTTACTTATTTTATGAACAATTCACTGCTGATTTCCTGCGGAGACTGGCTGTGCTCAATTCTGTTCAATTCCTAACCCACGCTTGGCATTTATTCAAAATACCAATGATAAATTTATCTTTAAGTGTATGTAAACCCTACAAAATCTCATTTTTGCCTGGTAAATATACCATTGAAAGAAAAATGTTTATTACATTTTGTTTAGTACATACAATATATATATATGATTGAGAAAAGTATAGTGGGAGTCATGTCTGCTACTCCTCCAAAGACACAATATGATCATTGAGACAGAATGTATGTTTATAAAAAAAAAGAAATAAAATAACGCAGCCACCATATATAGAAAAAGGTATAGAAAAGTATATAATAAATATTTTAAATACATTGGGGTTTAAACATTGTGTCAGGTTATCATGTTGTTCCGAGAAAAAGGGCAAGAGGGAAATAGCGTAAGAGAACTCCAATATGGATGCAGATGGGTATGAGAAGTGCCCAGCCTAAATTTGATATGAGGTATAGAGGAAGGACAGAACAGAAGGCTTTTGAGATGGCACTCAGGTAAATGTCTTTAAAACATATAAACTTTATTATATTAATACTAAAATAAAATGCCATACACCAAAATGTTAAAAAATTAGGCTGTGAAAAAACGCATAATTACTTTACAGGCTCATCCTAATGAATGGTATATATCTCGTAATCTGACGCATTTCACCCTATGTGGGCTTCCTCAGGGGATATGGAGAGTATTTTTTTGCCAAATGATTATTGACTCAAACATGGAAACTTCTAAAACCAAAAATATTTGGGTATGTTCAGAAATATCATAAGGTCTCCCATCGATATAGGATCCCTCTGCTGGGATGATACTGCGGAGAAAACGTTTAGGATATAGTTAAATGGTCATAGTATATCATTGATGTTGGAAAGATATCTTAACGCTGCATGCCTGAAAAAACGGGTCTTCACTCTACACAATAAATTCTTGGCACAGATCAATCATCATTTGGTCTAAAAATACTCTCCATATCCCCTGAGGAAGCCCAAATAGGGTAAAACGCGTCGGGATACGAGATATTACACTATACCCTACATATGTTACTTGGACCATTCATTAGAATGTACCTGTAAAGCAATAATGCGTTTTTTCACAACTGAATTTTTTAACATTTTGGTGTACAGCATTTTATATTAGTATTAATATAATAAAGTTTATATGTTTTAAAGACATTTACCTGAGTGCCATCTCAAAAGCCTTCTGTTCTGTCCTTCCTCTATACCTCATATCATGTTGATTCAATAGCTTTATCTGTTTCCTGGAAAAACTTTACTTTCCTGATCTGTTTTTTTTTGTCCTGGGTGAAGGGGTCCAAGCATGGCAGTACAAGTTCTCTTTAAATTCGCCCCTAGCATTTAATCAAATTCAAATAAATAACAAAAACATGGAATATTGTGATGAAGGTGGCCAGATCTGGGCTTCACGTGGGATTCTTTAAATCTGATTTGTTCTTGTAGGTTCATTCCTCCTACAGTTACACACCACTACAGTCAACAAATCTTTTAAAATCCACAAGAGTCCAGTTGATTTCATTAACAGAGGAAGTGTAAGCTAGAGGTAGATAGACAAGGAAGGCAGAAGTGACCTACGCTTGTAATAAAATAACTCATGTCTTCTATCCTAGAACTAATTTAAAAGAGATTTATGGATTTGGTGGCGGCAAATGAAATGAGGTTGGATTGCCTATTGGAGGCATACAATAATACCATGGACTTAAATGAAGTAGGGTCTATATGTAACTCTAGTAGGGACTGTATAACCAAGCCTGACTCCAGGTGCTTGTCCAGGTGGCGGAGGGTCATTTTATCAGATTGAGTTCATGGGCCTAGATGACGAAGGTGGCATCTCATTTCAAAACTACTCTGATCACCTTACCAGAAAACCTATAGGTCACATCTAGAGCACCGCTTGAAGGGCTCACTGTCTAGCTCTTTGCAATCTTCCTTGATAGATAAATGGAAGACTTTAGACCCCGGAGCCATTGTAGGCTTACCGTAACAAGTTCGCTGTGCGAATGTAATAAAATCTCACTGCCTACAGAGCTTAACTTCCACAGGTCAGCCTTGAGTATTCCTCCGAGGTTTTATCCGGTGTGCTGCTTTAATGCCTTTGGTGACTTTGATGGGGAAGAAAAAATACTTGGAGCCTTCTCGGTGAGACCGGTGTGCATAATAAAAGAATAAGAGAAGGTTTGATCTTACAATGAAAGACTGTCTTCTTCCGTGCGGATAGTTCAGTCTGAAAAAAAATTGTATTTACATATTCAAATTTTTTATGTGGGATGGGAAGAAGAGACTGTGATAGGTTTCATTTGTGATTGACCTACAGTGGAACATTTTTAATGTCTAAACAACATACTACATACAACAACATAAATACTGAGTTGGTATCTTATGGTTCCATACTACCTCCCCTAACTTGAACCCTTGGAATGGGTGTGTGCAGTGTCATTGCTCAACTGTAATTGCTCAGTGCTACCCCTTATATTTGTGTTACCCTTGAAGTGGGCCGATGCTCCTCATCATACTACCTAGCAACTCTCTGTGTTACCTCTTCCATATTCTCTAAACTGTTGTACGGACCTGAAATTTTCAGGGTATACAGAGGACCCTCATTGCTATCAGCACCCCAAATTTCACCCCTTTGCCCTTGGGAGTTTAAAAATATGGGGTGACAAGTTTGAAAACATAAGAACAATCAGAAGAGACCCCCCACAACCCCTAGGATCCTAAATTGAACCCCAGAAAACCCATACTTGCATGAGGCCCGGGGGGACCCAAAATTAAATCTGATACTTGAATATTCACTCTATTATTCCCTGGTTGATATTAGGAATATGGCTACATAATTTCCAGATAGGTTGAGACTTTAGCCACTGTTGGATGCAAGGTTACAGTTTAAGTTTTCAATGTTATGGGTGGTTGAATATCTGTATACAGCTTGTGATGGAAAGTGCTGGTACATGTAACCCCGTTTCAGCGGGGGGTGATAAAACTCTGCTTTCTCAAAAGTAAGTAGGGATGTTTCGTGATTCCTTATGAATCTAGGTTGTCCATTTCAGCAGCTCCTAGCATCTTGATATACAATGATGTTGCTGGCAGTCTGGTGCTCATCTGATCTTTTTATGACATAAGTGCTTCATAAATCAGCCCCTTGGGCCTGCAGACCACAGTGCACAAATCCCCAGGACACCATTTCATTGCTGTAGCGCTTGATAAATGACAGGGACTCTTCTCCAGAGCTCCACATAAGAACTCTGAGCCAATGGGGACTTTTGATGGATTGTCACAATATGAGAATTCCCAAATAGGAAGTGGCATTTAATAAAAATATGAATGATGTGACATCAGTTCTTGCCTTGTTTCATATTTCTTTCCAGTTTTAAGATTCAGACCACCTAAAACGGATGTTTTAGTTTTGAGATGAGACCACCAGATTGGAAACACTCACTAAAACCCCAGCTCTCAGAATCTAGGGACATCTGCCCCTTCCAGTTTAGCTTCTGAAATATGACATACTGTTTTTTTTTTTTCCAAGATTTTGGGTATAGTAGAATTTTAGCTGAGAATTATAGGGATTGTACGGTAGGGGGCATTTATGCATTGCTCAAAGCTGATTTCAGGCACTGGTAACATGTACATGCCACATCATGAATAAATGTGTAATAAACAGGTAGATGGCACATTGAACTGCAGCAGTAGCAAAATAATTCACTTACTGTTTGTGGAACATTTACAGCAATAGCCAAATTCATCTAGATTACAGCAACAAATCTTGCTGAACCAATGCTAAACATAGTAAATGTATTGCTTATTTGTATATATGCATACTTGATGCTGCCAAAAAATCCCCCTTCCATTGGCAAGACGACAACGTTTTGACAGGCCAAAGGTAAAGAACTGCAATGTTGTCACCCTGCTGGCTGAGGGTGAGCAGGATCAGTGTTGTCAGCAATGATAAGCCTCATCCTTTCTTCCACTTCTATCACCGAGAACTGGTTATGGCCAACTCATCTTCCTCCGCCATAGACACCTAGTGCTCATGGGAAGTGTAGTCCTACTATACATGTCGTCTAGCAAAAGTGTTATCCATATACTGTATATATATAAATATATTTACTTCTTCTACAAAAATGTTTTGACTGTTTTGAGGAGAAATTTGAAGCTGTTGAGCTGGGGTTAGTCATGGATTTACCCTTTGACTTTTATTAACTGTTGCCTGATGCTCCTAATTTATTTTCAATCATAAAATGGTTTTATAACACGTGTAGGGCAGTTGACAGACCATTTGACCAAGGATCTATTAAGAAGTGAAATGACCCATTTCATTCATTACAGCTTCTGTACATTTTCTATTTGCTCCAAACCAGTAGTTGTCAGTGTGGTACCACAATTCCCAGAGAACTACAGCCTCATAGCAGTAGCCTATGTAATATCCAAAGAAAGAATGGCTAATATCTCCTGGAATAAAAAGCCATCCTATTGAAACAAATAGCACGAACATGGGGCTCTTTATTTTAATTAGATAGCTGATCCATCGGCCCTGTGCTGGAGGTAGACAGCGCTATATTATCTGTGTGGACACATCATAGAGTGATGATGATGGGAGCCCAGAGTGTCTATCGATCTCTCAGTAACTAGCCACGCTAGCAGATTCAAGCCAACCAGACTGACCTTTAACCTTATTCCGGAATGAAAGGAAAATCATTAAAAGTCAGCCCTGGTTCCCGTAGGTTGCTATGAGGGTTTAATGAAGCACTAGAGGCTTCTGGGAAGGACCCTTTCATGTCCTTCCAATGGTTGCTAATCCCCTGTGAGTGTTGCAAAGCACCTGTAATGCTTGCAACGAGGCTACAAGTACCAGAATAGCAATTAAAGCTGCCAGGAGAAGCCACAATGAGAGCTGACCGTAAGGGAGTCTCTACAGATGTCTAACACGGGGACAACACCGCCATGATTACCATGATCAGATCATGAAACAATGCCATGTCAAACCAAAAAAGAAAGCAAAGGTAGCCACTATAGGCAAGTATTCTGAAACATATTCAAATTATTGGGTATAGATAAAGGCATTTACTATTCCATGTGACCAACCCGAATCTACCCCACATCTATATGGAAGGATAAATCTGTATACAGATTTGAGCACAATTGCCCTTCGTTATAGTTGGGCGATGCTACCATAGTACATATATTCCTCTGGCAATGATTTCATTTCAGCTCCCATAATATGCTAATAGAACAGATCATTAACGTGATGCTTTTATGGTGGCTGAAGCTCAATCTGTCGGAATTGAAGCCGAACAGGTCAGGTTAATGTTTTCAGTGCCAGCCTATAAATCATAGCAATGACATCCAAATAAATAAAACTTTATATACAATGGAATTACTTCTACACGCATTAACCTTCCTGTTGGAGAATCAGGGCGCCCTGAAGCAACTGAAAAATTAATCTGACTTCCCTGATGATATAGTTGTCTGTTAGATTTGTTTGTTAGTGGGTAGGTAAAGGGTGAAGAAGTTTTGGAGAGAGAAAACAGTGCGTTGTATGAGTATAAATTGTACGCTTGTTTCAAGACACCTGCGTGAGAAGCCATAGATAGATGCTTCTATCCTAGGCTGCATGATTTGCAATAATAACAGCCTCAGGGCTTATATGTTGCCTTCATATCCTCACAGATCTGACATACAGATTTGCTGCTCCAAGACTTAAAAGAGATCATCGGGTGATTTAGGCTTCCCACAAATTAAAATATTTGTTTCTTTATGGTATTCCCAAAATATTTAGGCTGTATATCCGTTTATAAAGCATAAGTAAAACCTATAATAGGAAAACAATTGTTAAATGGTAGCTTACTTCAGTGATTTCTTCAGTAAATACATGCTTCCGCATCTGTTTTGGTAATCCTGTTTCGGTAATCCTGCCAAAGCTTTCCCTGAAACTTCCTGCTTATGAGTGCCAGATTTCCCATAAGGCCACCTAGGGTTCAATGGGCAATAGGGGTGACATTTGTACTGCTGTAATATATGTATATCATTTTAATACACAAGTGCCTACAGCTGTTCTGGCCACAGCCATGAAAGTTCCTACCAATGACCTCCCACTATTATAATGACTGACCTCCCATATTTTCCCCTTGATCAAAAGCTAGCTGGCCTAGAAGAGAAAAAAGTACAAATCCAGTGCTGACAACACTACTTTAGTTTAAGGCAATGCAGGGTTCAGCGTTGTCACTCTAGTATGCCCACTACTCCTGTAGTACAAGCTCATGTAGATAAAAAAAAGGATGCACTTACACATGAGCCCATGGTTCATCTATGTGTACGCGCTGTATGTTTGTGTGTGTGTGTATATATATATATATATATTATATAGTGAATATAAATAAATATAAATATGAATATTTACTATTACAATATTACAATAAATAATTATGTTTATTTTTATTTTTTTCAATAAACTACCAATGGGCAAAAAAATCAACAATCTAGTGGACTGTTACTAAAAGGCTAAATAAAGAGATAAAGTATACATTTAAAGATAACAGTTGAATATTATAATATTACAGCCATAAAAGCAAATGACTGGCAGCGACAACAGTGCCACCTGTAGTTTTTGAGAAAGTAATGCAATAGATTTTAGTAAAGAGCACCCAGCCAGGACTGGGAGCAGAATGAAGTTCAGTGAGGGGCAATCCACACGGGTGAATTTATTGTCATGACCAATCTTATGGTCGGATATTGACAACTTCAGATAGAAGGCCTAGGCATGTTATTAATCTTTTCACATTCAAAGCATTGACAGAAAACTAATTTTTTTGTTTTTTTTTTTACATTTTATAAAAGCTTAATTTATAATTATGAGAATTAAAAATACAATATAATACTATATGTTGTCAATCAATATTTTAAAAATATTTTTATAATTCTATCCATTATTATTTTTCTAACTTCAATTTTTTTATGTCTCAGTTTCACAACATGACCGTATTTTTTTTTTCACTGATAAAAAAATATGTTTTGTATGAAGACTCTGCTATTTTATCTTATTCAGACTGCAGATCTTAACATTATCAATATTAAATCTCGCATTCTCCATGTTCCTCTTCTTGCCTCTATACAGATCACTATAATTTCTTTTTCATTTTTTTCATCTAATAATATAAAAAATCAACAAATATTTTTTAGAATTTCATGGTCAGGAGGAGTTTGCAAAAACAAAAAAGTAATTGTTATGTAAGAAAAATAAAATGTAATAAATATGTGAATATGTTTATTGTATATTATGCAGCCGTGGTTTGGAATATATGAGCTTTGCTTTCGGCAGGAGGTAGCTCCATGCTGTTTTTCAGCTGTCCCATGGTCCATGACATTCTCGCTGCTCCTTTTTATTCCCACGCAGGCAAATATTGTCAGGGTAACCTACTGACAGGAGGCAGCCTTCACATCTGTGCTCGCCAGCAGTGCTGGTGTGTCGTCCACCCCCCACTGATCATCATGGGCCCTGACAGCTGACAACAACAAAAAAAAAAATAAAAGGGAGAAGACAAAAATCCTGGGCCATTTATTAACCAGCATTATTATTAGTCACACCCATCGCTCATCTATGTGGATCCTTTTTAATTCATAATTGGTCAGTGTGTTCCAGCTTGCCAACTGTTACATACTTGCAGACTGTCCTTTTTTAGGAGCTGCCTCCCCATCTTTAAAACTAAAATCTGTTCTTCAGTTCTTTTAGGGTTTATGGAGAACAAATGTCAAACATCGTTAGACTAATAACTTTCACCTCCGAAATTATCAGTAATTGGTTTTATAGCCATATTATCGTGATTCGGTTGAGGAAAATTGGTTGAGGGGTCTCACAAAATGTTTTGAACAAAGGGGTCTCTAGATTGAAGGGTATTTTTGATTTTTAGGGATCCAATTATATGGTTATGGATTATATGTTTTAGACTGCTCTGCTTTGAATTCTCCTCTCTAGCCTTTTTCTATCTGCCAAAAATTGCAGCTTTGCCCACCATTGGTTCTTTGTTGCCTAAACCATACAGTGACTCCTCTCTCTCCTTCCATTTCTCCAGCATCACCTGGCTTGTCTTTGGCACACAGATATTGAAGCAATACGTTATGAAGGAGATATCAGAATATAGAGCTTTCGCCAAAACCAGAATGTACATGTTAAGGCAAAAAGAGCCAAGGGAATTTGTTTAGCACAGGCAATTAAATTTCAGGCTGCACGTTGTCTCAAGGGTGGATGGAAGACAATGGAAGACGTACTGTATGTCATTTTATGCTTAATCTCCATGAATCATTCAATGTCAAACCCAATGAGACCAGACCCAACAAATGTCATTTTTGACATTGGTTGCATATTTACCTAATGATCATTAGACTTGTCTAGTGAACTTTGTGGTAAACACATATTTATTATGCCAGGAAAAAAATGAAAATGAAAGACCTTCAAGTAAATGAAAAGACATTCAAATGCAACATAAAATAAATATTGAAAAATGCTTCTATTTATACTGCAGTTTAACCTGTAATTGCTTCTGGGATTGAATCTTCATCAAGCCCTGAAGATAAATTGAGCACTTTAAGATGTGAGCACACAGAGGCAATTTTCGGAATAAGATGTAGGTGGAAATTCTGAGTCAATGGTGGGCTTTCACTGATTTTTACCTCTTATATAGAAAGTATGCATTTGTTTGTATGGTGGGTTATCATGACCATCCAGACGGCCCCACTGGCAACAGCTGATGGTTGTACAGAACCAGGAGAGTGTCAAAAGCAACCTAAAAGCCTGGAATGGAAGGGAGATATGAACAGTAAAGGAACTAGACAGTCAGGGCAGGCAGCAAAGAGGCCAACAAGTAAATACAAGGTCACTATAACAAGCAACACTAAAGTTCCCAGGAGCCTGTGCTCAATTTTTTTTAACTTTACTGAAAATTATGAAAAGTTTAAAAGTCCTCAAGATACAAATAAGGCATTTTCAAAACTTACTGGGTACTTAACCTATGGACCAACACCACAGGTGACATCTTTATAATAAATCTGTTAACAAGCTCTGGATATTCAATTATATACACATATTAATAAGTAACCAATGACTTTTGCAACATGCTTCACTGACCTAATATATCTGCTGGCACTGTGGAGCAACACATTTTCAAAGTTTACAGCAAAAGCAATGGTGTCCTCCAAGCAGCTTGGTTTTCCTTTTCAGAGCACCTGTTTAGAGTAAGATGAGCGGCTGAGTTGTTGTTGGGAAGAGAGGGAAATGAGTTGCTAAGTCACTACTGGATGGTGAGTAGCAAAACTGCCGATCTTGGATGACTTTGGTGCTTTTACTGTCCACTGTGAGGATGATGTACTCTGCAGTGGCTACAGATAATGAAATCAGTGGAAGCCTCCTTTAAAACACATTTACTCCTTGTTAAGTACATATTAATTGAATGTCCATAGCCTGGCCACAGATTTACTCAAAAAACAAACAGTCTCAGCTATGACAGCTCAGTAAGAAACAACAAATACAAGTTCACTTTAAATAAAAATCACTGCCTTGCAATCTTTTCTTGTTTATCTTATGTTCAAATTGCAGTCTGATTCTTGTAAATGTGGTGCTGACTGTCCTCATTCTATCACAAAATATTTCCTGTGAAGTAGCAGGCAAAGTGAGCGGATACACAAACACCCATTTGCAGTTTTTGTATGTCTTTATAATAGCGCTTGAACGATTTTCCCCAAGGTTCGGTGCATACTGGCACATGTACAACGTCCAGAGGCAGCGACTGTGCCTGCAAGACAGCACTGTCATGTGTGAATCGTGTACTGAGTGAAAAAACAACGTTACATAAGCATGCATTTAGTAGCAGTTTTAACCGTAAATAGATGCCGGCTGGCCGAGGCCTTTTTTCGGGCTGGTGAAGAGGTCAGTGTGCCAGCATGCCCCAGGTTTATTTTTTTTAAAAAAGGAACATAATCTTAACCCAGCACAAAGGAAGCTGCGTGGTGCCACCTATACTTACCCTGTCCTATTCTCAGTCCAATGTCTTTTTTAAACATGTGTGTGTGGAGGTAGTTTTAGGACATGTCAATGGGCCAAGGAATAAAAAATCTTGGTTTGGTACACAATGTGGTGCCATACAGTTTCCGTCTCTTTCATGGTAAGTCTACCAGACAGGATCTGTCTGTGCTCATGTTATCATATTACCTGGTGATCCAACCTTCAAGGTTCTTGTTCAAACTCTTCTGGTTATAGGTTGACAACTGTCTATAAGTTGTGCTCCTCCAATGTCACTAGGCCACAAGACACATAGGCATGGTGCACCATAGTCACCATCAGTAAGCTGATCCAAAGCAATGATAGACAGGATTTCGCTGAAAGTGACTGTAGAAAATCATCAACACTGAGATGCAAATAAGGTTTTAAATACCATTTATGATACAGTGAAAATCATATTTTATTCTATCAGATAAATAAGTAGATGTAATTTGCAGCCCCATGACCCAGTGCAGCCACATTGACTTTCTTTTTTCGCTCCCATTTGACTAGACAGATCGGCAAAGAAGAGAAGAGTTGTTCCAATGTGTTATAGTATAAGCCATGAGTTTTCTACTGTGCGTTTGGCAGCTCCTGGGCACACAGCAAATTATTGATGTGCACCTAGGCATGGTAAACCACAACCATGCAGTCAAAGAACAACCACACGGCCAAAAAAGACTTTCAATTTTGTTAACTGCGCCATGTTCTCATGCTGTGTGCAAAAAAATGGTTCTAATTCACTCACATTCACTTGAATGGTAGCCGTTGGGACATTGGAATGGCCTAAATGGCCATTAGTTTAACCTCTTGCTGTTCCTGACCTGGTAAAACACAGGTTCACCTTAAGACCTTATAACAACCATTCTGTTGAAGACTGGAACATTTTTTTTTTGCCCCAGGCATCGGTATATACTAAAATATAAGTGTTCAGCTACTGAGCCTGTTTCTCCTTTATTTGAGGAGTGATTACTATGCAGGCTGCATGTCAAGCCTGTGTCTGCTGGCAGCCTCTGCTGTTCGGGGTCATCGTCTTAATAGACAACTTAACATTTTTTTATCCCGCGAATGTCACAGCAACAGACGCCGTGTGTGATGCTGCATAATCACAATGTCTAATGACTGTTTATAGGCTCACACTTCTTTCTGGTTTGTAAATATTTGGGAATGTTTTTCCACGCCAGTCATCATTGTTTGGCCAAAGGGCCAGGTGGTGGAGTGCACAGAACGCCAATTACTGTTCCCCAAATCAATCTGCAACATGCACAAGTCATGCAGAAGGGAGCTTGGATATTGTTTGTTGCGCAAATAAAATATTGTTACTCTAGGCTTGTATATTCCCAACGTTCGTGGATAAGAACAAGAAATACTTTTTAGCTCAAAGCTAAATACACCTATTTTGCAAATAAAAAGTAAACACAAAGAAAATGACTGGCTAAACCAACAAGTGCTTCTTTACCGTTATATTAGCTATTGAATAATTTAAAGTTTGGATGAGGTTTAGTGCTTAGTAAGACTTTTATTGGTAAATAATACAATTTTATGGAAGGAATATACCTAGAGAAAGGTTTCACAAGGATCATGTAAAAAATGAACCTCTGTGCAGGACTGACTTGGGGCTCCTCTGCAGAACTGGTTTGGGGCACACTTTGCACCTCCCTATGCCTGCCCCTTGTTCTACCAATAGGCACATATATAAGTATATATAAGAACTTAATGAACTACCTGGCCTGGGAATGAGTTGCAGCATTTTCTGGAAGAATTAGTCACTGATATATTTTGGTGGAATGGCTGTTTAAGCCGTAACCACTCACAATATGTGTCCTAATATTCCCTAGCAAGGTGCCTTGTTCTGGTAATTCATTTATGTATTTCTATAGCACTGACATTGTTTTATTCTGACCTATCTTTACCAACTGGCAGCCAACACTGACAGGTCTGGTCCTTACTAAAAATCAAGAACCAATCATAGAGTTTCCTAATCATGTTATTACTATGTTAATTATATTATAGTGATCATATGCAAGCTGGGGGCTTGACAAAATAGGCCTACAGATACTTCTCCAGCCTGGTGGTGACAGTGTGTGTCTCTTTAATACTATAGTTTTCTCATACAATTAGAGTATTAGGCAATGATTTGCAGTAATCCACATCAGAACTAAAATGTATTCTCAGCAATGAAAAAATGTCACTGCTATAAACCGCACATTAGTTAGTAAAAAAAAAAAAATAGTATATCAGTCTCAATCCAAGCATCTTTACACATTTAAAGGTGTTTTTAACTACGTGTCTGTCATTTCCAAATCTCAAAATAGCACACTTTTTAAAATAATGATCCTTATACTGGTGCAGTTTGTGTTGGTTTACTAATTATTTTTTATAATCCTTAACACAATTTAGCACGCTCTGAATATAAAAACAAAATATCCTACAAGCTGTGTAGTAAGTAGAAAGCAGTGTCAGTTACAAAACAAGATTGTTACATTTTGGAAGGAGAAAGGCGCTAGACTGTTAACAATGGATTCCGAGGAGCGGATTAAAGAGGATTCAGAAACCGTTGATTGCTTTATTAGAGAGAAATAAATATGAAACAAAATATTCACAAATAACTTTTAAATAAAAATGTGGACACGTGAATTGTTAGCAGGGGCCTAAAGGTTTGCCAGTCCTTTTCACTGATTTACCTGGGCATTTTACAAATACTTCCCTAGTATAATTTTAAACTTCATATTTGACAAATGCATTTTCTCATCTCCAGTCATTAAATGAATCCATTGCTTTATATGATGATTTTGTAGCATTTATTTCTGGGGTATAGTGACAGAGAGCTCACATTTCCTTTTATCTGAACACAAGGTGCATCATTTGGTAGCCACGGGGAGTCTGGGTAATCTCCTGGTGCCTGGAAGCAGTGCAGCTAGTCCTCCCTATTGTTCAGGGAAGAAATAGTGGATTTAAACTTTAGAAGAAAGCATGTTATTACCACTGTCAGCCTGTATTTTTCTTTTATAGACGGGGTAATTTTTTTTAGCCCACTTCATACTAATTTACGGCTTAACTTCTCCACCAGCTCTTAACCCATCTGCTGCAAAGAGGGGATTATACGTGTGCCACCTGAGTCAGTAGTCACAGCTGAGCTCCGGCTATTGTCCTCCTTGGGTGCCGCTGTGCCTTGAAGGGAGACAGGACGGATAAAGCCCCTCATTGCCTCATGTTACTGAGCCTGGGTCTTGTGTCTGCTCTCCTTTGTCTCCATCCTTTACACTTCCATGGTAAATTAGGGCAGCTGATGTTACAAACATGGCAAGTCATGTGTGGCTCTTTTATGTCCTCCTGCTAGATTTAACATTAACTGGGGATCCATTGTGTCCCTTGTTGCTTGTTCACATTTTCTAGAACATCAATGTATTTGTGAATGTGCTGCTTATTCATACCTTTATAAAGTAAAGCGGGTGATGGGTGCTGTTGTAATCACTAAAACAGATATCTAAATCCCGTCATTTATAAAATGCGCCACATTCAAGTCATTTATGTATTTGTAAATTCAATAAAATAATAATTGATGATCCTGTGATGAGGACCTTTATTTCAGCACTTTCATTGCACTGTGGCGGTCAGTCAATTATGTTCCAAGGTGGTCACTCAGGCCTTTATTTGAGACTGGCATGGGCATGTTTTTCTGTGGTTACTTTCAGGAAACTCACACTGTGAAAATCCAAGTATGAAGGAAGTGGATGCAAGAAGCTGCATGAAATCAGCTCTAAAGATTTGCAACAAAGGATGATACATGCTAAAAACAGTTTATTTATATATATAGATACATTTTTCATTATAATTCTTTATCAAACACAATGAACCTGATTTAATAAAGCTCTCCAAAACTGGATAAGATAGACTATCGTGGGTGATCCAGCAAACCTGAAACGGATTTTGTCACTGCTTAAAAACATTTACTAAATAATAAATTATTTTAGGTTTGCTGGATCACCCATGTTCTCCTATGTCTATCTTCTTCAGTCTTGGAGAGCTTTAATAAATGAAACCCAAAATAAATGTCATATGGTTATTTTTTGGACAAAACATACTTCCTCCTGAGTGGTCTCCAAGCTGTTATCACCCTTTGTACCCTCCTCTGCCAATCCCAGCCACTTCTTCTGTAAGTATTTCCGAGCATTGATGAGTCAAGTCAGTAGTAGAGATTGGGCCCTTCTTTTGCACATGGCTGTGGCCACATCTGCAGATCATGGTGCTATTACCATAAGTGAGATGTTGCGTTTGGCTGCGCGGTTGCTGTCTGAAGATCAGTATTATGGCCATAGCATCATGCACATCTGGCCACACAGCCGCAGTTTGCTGTGCACCCGTGAGCTGCAAGCCCTGCAGTGGGTCAGAAAGGGCCCTACAGTTATTTAAAAAGCATGAAAAAAACTTCCTGGGACATATCTGTGAGCACTGAAGACAGCTTTGTTCCAATGGACCTGGAAACATAAGATGGATCCATCCATATGTGGGTGTGTACATGCCTACTATTACCACACCCCACAAAACATTTGTTATAACAACAGTGCTCTGCCATTTGGTAAAGAAAACGTCAAGAGGCTTTCCCATTGGCAAATAGTTGTCTGAGAGCGCTCCTTGCTGAATTAATTACAAGAGACGGATATTTGGGTGGATGGGAGCACAGTGGTATTCAAGGTAAATGATTGATATCAGGGAGATATGGATTGTTCACCTATCAATGCACCCATAGACTTGTATATATATAGTGCACAATGCCAGCACTAAAAGTCAAATAGAATCGACCATCCTAAATCATGCAAAATACTGGTTACCCGCAAAGCGGGCAATGTCACCCTCAATATGTATAAACTGCACCAAGGTGGGAGACGAGGAGCTTGCAGATTATTATACTGCCCTTAATGACAGTAAAGGTAAGAGGAGAGGACCACCGCAAGTCTGAAAAAGATAATTTTCTATGTAACAGTTCTTGGAAGGGAACCTTTCTAAATAGGGAAATTCATGAGGTAACAATATAATAATATCACCAGGAATTCTATTCACTATTCAAGCCTAAGGCATGAGAAGGGAATAAAACACGGTGGGGAAGCCAATGATGACAGACAGTAACTTCGGGGGAATCCAGAGGAGCCAATCAACGCCCTCTAGTGGGAATACAGAAAATGACTATTCTATCTATCTATCTATCTATCTGCCTGTCAAAAGTAAAAGCATTTATAGATAAATATGAAAAGTTTTTTTGGAGGATTATAGATAGCCAGGCAGCCAGCATTCTCATAAAGAGATAATTAGACAATTTTCTCTTTCACAAGAACATATTGTTATTCTAAAGACTGTACAAAGACTGAACTGAAATTGTGGAAAAAGATAATGTTAGGAAGGCAGAGTTAATGGTTTTGGTTTATCCACTAGTGCTTGGCAAGAACTGAGTACTGCATTGTGGAAGTTGAGTCGGATGGAGCAAAACTATATACAGTCAATGTTTTTCTACATTTTTTTTATCTTGGTTAACTAAAGGGTTAAAAAATCAAACACTACCCCCCAGCTAATGTTTGCTCTAATAGGTGTTTACCCTTTTAGATCAAATCTGATGACCAGGAGTCATTTATTTAGCCTAATAAAGGTTTTTTAACAATGTAGCAACTGTTCTCAACTTTTTCACCCTTGGAACCCTTGAAAAATATTTCAGATCCTTGGGAATCTTGCTATAAGCAATTTATTTGGAGTCTTGGGAAAAATGCCCCTTAGACTAGTGGCCAGTGCGAAGAACATACCCCCTTACAGTATTGGTTAGAATACACCTCTACAGTCGGCTAAAATGTACTATTAAAAAATGTTTTTTCTGGCCCAGCACTAGCCCTGGCACCATGCAGATACCATTAACTGGATAGTCAATCAGAACCAATTTAAGGAACCTGTAACAAACTCTGGAGGAACCCTATTGTTCTATGGAACCTTGCTTGAGAACGGCCGACTTAAAGCCTCCTCCAAGCGTCTAGCAGTGGCATAAAATACATTTTTAGAAATATATACATATATATATATATATATATATTGCTGTTGCCCGCGCATATTTAAGAATAAAGTATTCCAAGAAGTGCCCTGTGTGCTCCATTATAGTCCATGCCGCATTCTGTCCTTGTAGAATGCCCACCATCCGGGGATTTGTTCCCTTGTGAATCTAATAAGGAATGTTACACTGAAAAATTAAAGAAAAAAAAAAACAGCGTAGCCACTCTCCAAAGCCATCCGCTAATGAAAACCTCTTTTACTAAATCCACGAAATGAATTTGCATTTCATCCCTGTCTGATTCCTAAGCAGTAAACAATTATATCATATTTAATAGGATTAAGCCCAGTAATGCTGCAAACAGCAGTTTTTTTTTCTTTCACGGCTTTGTTTATTACAGCGCCCACAGTCAGCAGTGAGAGTAAAATGCATGTAGGTTAATAAAAATGCATTTTTTTTCCTTAATGCAGCCACGGAAGGTAATTTCAGCATCTCAGCTCCTTGGTGCCGAATTTTATTAGCCAGGCTTCTAAATCTCCAATGTCATATTTTTGTATTTAATGAATAGATTACAATAAATTGTTCATTGTTCACCTAGAACGTAATAGTGGGCTTATCAAGACACAATTGAATATTATGCGTGCCTACGCTGTGGCATAACTGCAATGCGAATATTACCATTTTTATCTTAAGATTAATGAATACAAGTCATGATTTCAACATTTAAGGCAATAATTTGTGTTTGTGACACAAAGTGATTACATGCTTTACCACCTAATCACAATTTTCATACCCTATTTTTTCTATATGATGCTGAGTAAATGTGCTTGTTCCATGGGATACAGGGGTGCAAAACTACTGGCTTTGTTAAAGAGAACCAGTCATGATTGGGTTTCAGCATGCACATGAGTGATCATTCTTACGTTAAAATACTTAGGACTCTATGCATTGTTTTGTTTCCAGGCCATTCTTTAGTTTTGTGCAGGCAGTTTATGGTCTGCATGCATTGCTGGGTCCAACCCTGCTCTTCTTTTTTCGCAGGTATATGCAGCACAATGATATTGTCAACTCCACATTTTCATAGTAATAACTGGGTTTGCAAAGGCATGTGGTGCACTCAAAATAAATATGAAAATATAGGGGAATACTGTAAAAAAATGTTGTGCCTAGTGCCAACTATAAGGGAAAAATTGTATTTGTCGTCTGTGTTTTTGTAAAATAAACCTATAATCTTTTACCTTATAAGTACATAACTGATGACAAAGGATTTTTAGAGCACTATTGGTTAGTTAAAAAAATCAGCATAGCCCAAAATACCTTCTTGCTGACTTAATTTGCCAGTATGTAACTTTGGAAAATGAAGTTCTTCCCAGTCTTTGTGAAACCTTGGGTGATGAGCTTTTGCCAATCTTTGTGAATGATTTGGTGATGAGTTCCTGCCAATCTTTGTGAAACTTTGGGCCATGAGTTCTTTCCATTCTTTGTGATACCTTAGGTGATGCGCTCTTGCCAATGTTTGTGAAACATTAGGTGAGGAGCTCCGGCCAATCTTTGTGAAACCTTGGGTGATGTGCTCTGGCCAATCTTTGTGAAACCTTGGGAGATGATTTCTTGCCAATCTTTGTGAAACATTGGTTGACAAGTTCATGCCAATCTTTGTGAAACCTTGGGTGATGATTTTGTCAACTTTTGTGAAACATTAGGTGATGAGTTCTTGACATTCTTTGTGAAACCTTGAGTGAGGAGTTCTTGTTCATTTTTGTGAATACTTGGGTGATGAGTTTCTTAATTTTATGGAAATGCTAGCTTTTGGTCTTCATTAAACACAGAATGTGGTAATTATGATTGTATATTGTAATTCAGTGTCCCCACATCAACACACTCCATCCATCCTGTGCACCAAGTAAATGGGGTTTTGCACCACTTTACTCTGTAATCAATGTATTGGTGGCCAGTCACGCTGCAGTCACATCTCTGTCATAATATGTCCAAGATACAATTTTCTATGCATTATACATCAACAGCTGGTAATTACAATGCATAAAGAAGTCATTATACCCCATTCGTACTTTTTTTTTTTAGGATTCTCTCTCATTAATTTGTCTCTAGGTAATTGTGCAATTAAGTGTAATCAGGGGCAGGAGGGAGTGTGAATCCTTTGTACCTTGAGTGATTGCAGTTCTTGACTTAAGATCAGGTTCCTGTTGTTTTGACAACAAGCGTGTTGGCAGGTCTCGTCACTGCAAATTACAGGCACTAGGAATCATTTTGGAAAATTCTAACTATGAGGCCAATTGCCAAACCATCTCTTCCCTCTGCTCATCAAATTCAAGGCACAAACGGCAGGTCGTCTACAAAATAGAGAAGATGTTATCGGAGGACTTCCTAGCAAAATGAGATCAATGCTATCTTTCAAGGAAGAATATCAATAAAGCTTTTAAAGGTTTTTTTGCTAACTTTCTTGGTACCAAAAGTATTCACTTTGAAAATGTCAATTATTGTTTAAAGTAAATCTGTCACAAGAGTAGACAATTCTGCTTGAGAATATGATGAAAAAACACAAGACCAGGGGTCATCTTTTTGGTTTCTGAGTGATAAGTAAACCACAGATATTGGCAGCTGAAGTTATATGCTAATTTTAACACTTCTCATCATACTCAAGCTTGCCCCCCTGCTTCTTCCCAAGCCTATCCTAATGGTCAGTGATGGTGCCCATTGCTTCAAAGGACTATTGGTAATGCACATTTTCAGCTGCCCGTCTTTCTGAAAAGAATACGTTAAAAATGTGGTGGTGCCTTGTATAATAATGCAATATAAAAATTGATGTAATGTTTATTCAAAGCTTACAAAGTACGATTCCCATCAAAACCTCTTTTCCTCTCTTCTTCACCAGGTCAACAGTGTAGCACCATGACCTCCTCTTTCCTCCCTTTATGTGGACTAGCACAGCGGCAGTAGAATAAACGTATTTTACCTTCCCCCAGAATCAGGTTCTCCTTTCCTAGTAAGGTGTCTACCATCACTTACTTCACTTCACCCCCTGAGGCTTCTCATACCTTATGTTATGCCACGGGGAAAAAAGTCTAACTGAAATGTAGAATTTGAGGGTCACTAACCTACAAATTCTCCCCTCCTGTTGCGTGTTACTTCCTCCGCCTCCTAGATTGTAAGCTGTTTGGGGCAGGGTCCTTTCCTTCGGTGCCACAGATTGTATTCGTCTGTCATATGCAACCCCTATTTAATGTTCAGCGCTGTGTAATATGTTGGTGCTATATATATCCTGTTTAATAATAATTAAATACATATACTAAAGACTGCCTTGGCAAAGCTACAAAGAAAGAAAATGGATATCCATTAGAATATCCATAATTTAACGGGTAAATGGCTACAATACATGGGTTGCCTAGAGCCAGACAACCTAATTCTCTTATGTTGTAGAGGATAGAGATGCCTCACACACCTCCAATTTTGTTTGGGTCACCACTCATCAGCATTTAGCAGTGCTGTTGTGGCATGCAAATGACGGCTGCCAAAAAGTCAGTTTTTGCATACATCCTTTAGTGATTTCCGTATTGACTGCACAGTTTACAAATGACTTAATACAAGTAATTACATGCATAATTTTTTTTTTAAAAAGTATAGTTGTCCATTAGCTGTGTATCTAAGTAATATTTAAATATAGTGCATTGCTTGTAGGTCTTGAAAACTCAACCATATGGTTATATACCAAGCTAATGCAAACATCTAATATAGAACATAACACTGCCAGACATATTATGTGCCTGTTATTGACAGACTGCAATTTTAATAGCAGCTGCACATGCTATTTATAGAATGGTAATAGTGTCCTTTATCTACATCAGTGTGTCAGTGACTAATTCTGGAATTAGAGACAACAGAAAGAGGAATTTAAAACACACAGAATACAAAGAGTGTGATCTACGTTTCCCAAAGCTCTTTTTATTTTATACATCAGTGCATCCAAAGTGTATAAAAATATTGATTTATATTACCCAAGTGGGGGAGGACATGTCAAGCCAAAAACTTGATTCTTCAAAACGAGTGGGGTGGGATTTTGGTCTCATTCATGCTATGCTATCTGGACACCCCTATATGGTCCAGGGACAGTTTTTAGAGTCTACTGCAGTATATGATTATTATTACACAGTATTTATATAGCGCCATCATATTACGCAGCGCTGTACAAAGTCCATAGTCATGTCACTAACTGTCCCTCAAAGGAGCTCACAATCTAATGTCCCTACTATAGTCATATGTTAATAATGTAGTTTAGGGTCAATTTTTTAGGGGGAAGCCAATTAACCTAACTACATGTTTTTGGGATGTGGGAGGAAACCCATGCAGATAGTGTCCTGGCTGGGAATGAAACCTAGGACCTAGCGCTGCAAAGGCCAGAGTGCTAACCCCTGAGCCACCGTGCTGCCCAATATTGAATGATGAATGCTTTGGCATGCGGAGTGCAGTTACAGTGCTGTTCACTGCAATATTCAATTGCAGTTGAAATTCACTTAAGTCAATAAAAGTGGTTGGCTGCTGAAGGGCATCCAGAAGCTACATTTGCATCCATGAACTGTTCTGCAAACCACTTCAACACAAATGCAACTACATGGAAATTTGTGCACAACATAGTTCCCGAACAGTTGACTATATAATAAACCACTTCATTTACTGCTCCTTTACCTACTCTACTGAAGAAAATCTTTTTTTCTGTCTGTTTTAACATCTTGCTGTTGAAAATTCCCAATACTTCCTGATAAGGTGTCAACAGGACAAACTTCTTGAGTGCCTTGTCTACAAAAGGCCCACAGATTACCTGAGCTCCAACTCTCTCCTTGACCCTCTCCAGTCTGGTTTTCAAGCTGCCCATTCCACCAAAACAGCCCTTACTAAAGTGGCCACATCAGAGCTAAGTCTTAAGGCAACTTTTCCTTCCCCCTTCTCCTTCATCTTTCCTCTGCTTTTGACACTGTTGATCACCCCCTTCTAATACAAATCATGTGCTCCATTGGTATCAGTGACACTGCTCTCTCTTTTCTTCCTTGCTATCTGTCTCACCGCTCCTTTCAAGTTTCTTTCAATGGTAACTCCTCCTTGGCCACTCTCCTCCCTGTTGGTGTTCCCCAAGGGTCAGTTCTTGAACCGGTTCTCTTTTCTCTGTACACCTCCTCTCTCGGTAGTCTCATATCCTCCTTTGGCTTACAGTACCATCTGTATGCTGATGACACTCAAATCTATATTCCTAATCTCCTCCTATCCCACGTTGTACACTAGCCCAGCCCCCTCTGGCAACACTACCCTTTTTCTTAACCCCTTAAAAGCTCTGGGCTAGGCCCAGCCCCCGGTCATGTAGTCACTGCGCCTAATTCTTACGGCTACGTGCCTCTCTGGAATGGTCTTCCTCGTCCTATTCGGCTTGCTCCCACTTTCCGCTCTTTTAAAAGAGCACTCAAAACCCATTTTTTCAAACTTGCCTACCCATCTTCTTCTGTCTTTTGAAACCGTCACTACTTCCCACCACTATATAATTTCCCTCCTATTGTGTGTTAATTTCCCCACCTACTAGATTGTAAGCTCTTTGGGGGAGCGTCCTCTCATCCTCTTGTGTCACTGTCTGTATTCGTCTGTCATTTGCAACCGCTTTTAAATGTACAGCGCTGCGTAATATGTTGACGCTATATAAAATCAATATATTATTAATCATAATATTAATAAAAAATAATAACTCTCCCTCTTTAACATAGTCCTAAATATGATCAACGTTTATCTCATTAACATGGGTATGGGTATAGCCTGGGAAGATTATCTTTTTACTATTATGATATGAACTATGAAAAAGGTCAGTAAGATGAACTAAAAGGATCTGCAAGAGAACCGGGAATCAACACTACTTGAAGTGTTGGCTTCATAGCAGACACTTGAGGACTGCTTCACAGCAGTGGTGTAGAGATCAGTAGTGCAGGGGGCAAATCAGCAAGTATTCTGTTACTTTTTCATATGTTTTTTTAACTTTTTTTTTATATTTTCCACTTGAGTGACAGGGTCACTTTAATGCATTCACCTGCATTCATGACTACTAATATATTAACACACTCTTCAGGACCAGCTATAGTGTTTGAACAAAGCACACAATATATATACACTTTCAGCACTTCTGTCTGCCTGAAATGCTTCTGGAGCTGATTGTACTTATGTATAGCCCTTAAGCTGTCACTTGACTTTGGCGCTGTCGTTTACTTTGTTACTCAACATATGTATTTTTTATGCCACCATACAGTATTCAAATGCAAAATGGTTTGGATATTTTCATTTAGCACTTCACCATTGTGGTGGTTTGCATTGCTTCCTTTGTGTTGTATGTTATTATTAAACAGGGTGTTTTCAAGCTTCAGTATTTAGCTGGCTTATTATGAAGCATTACAATGTTATCCACTGGATACTGTATGTATGTTTTTATTAGTATAGACATATCAAAACATTATTAATAAACATTATCATTAGGAAATTTGTTTGGAATCATATGCAAATCTTAACTTTCTCAGAAAGTCTCCCAGAACATGTACCTTCAATGTACCTCTCTTGTAGTGGTATTGGGGGTCCTACTGTTGTCTTGCATCTATCAAATGCTATTTTTGGCCCTTAGTTAAAATTACCCCATAGTGATAATGACCTTTAAATCTTTTTGGTTCCTAATTCCATGGTGAAAAGCATCTTTCCAAGATTGCCTTATATTAGTTCAAGAGAAAACACTGCTCACTGAGAAGTAAACTCTGCATTGCCCATTGCATTTTAAGTTAACCTGTGCTGTGCTAATACGGATTAAAGCAAAGTTACCCTAACTGCCCCACTTCTCTCATTTTCTCCCTCACCACTCCTTTGAGCCCTTTGTATCAAAGAAAAATGCAATTACTTCCATATATGTCATTCAGGAAAGCATTTGACTTACTGCCATTACTCCAATATGACCATTTAGGTGCTAAATGACCCCCAGTCTATAAGGCACAAAGAGCTCTCACCCCCCCCCCCCCCCCCCCCCCCCCCCCGTATACTCCAATTTGACTCTTACATATGAATTCCTGTCTTTACTAATTTACTAATGCAGGTTTTAAACTAAAAAGGACAATGGGTTTCTATTTGTAAATATAAAACCAAATAATATGGAGCCCTAAACATTTCCATTACAGTTTTGTTGGATATTGCAATCCAAAACCAATAAACCAATGAAATGATGACATATACCATGACATATTCCACCCATCTGAGATGGCTTTTTTTGTGTTTGTCTATAGTATTGTGCATATTTAGCTAAATGAGGTGAGAGGTCTGGTATTGATGCTGGAGACTTAGTTGACTCCAGTTGCAGTTCATCCCAGGCATTCACTATCATCAAGGTTTTCAGTAGGGCCGATATGGGGATTCTGTACAGGCCACTCAAGTTTCTCCAAATTAGTGTCTCGTATGTATGTCTTGTATTTGACTATAAATTGAGCTTGATAAGAGTCTTCCATGGGATTGGAAGTGCACAATTGTCTGAAATATATATATATATATATATATATATATATATACATATATATATATACCTACACACACAACATATTAAATTCCATTTTATCTCCAATTACTGCTGTTGATTACGGGGAGAAAAGGTAAGGAATTAAAGAATATATATGTAATATGCACCGTCATCTAGGTAAATGTCCTTGATGAGCTTCCCTGCTGAGGACGAATCATATACGGCTTCATGTAAGTGGAGACATTAAGTGAATGTCATCATAATACTCCAGCACAATGCTCTCCTGTCTAATTGGCTTTCAATTTTCTCCCCATTTTATGCCTCTGAAACTAAGGGTGTGCCTTTCACCCTTTTTTTTCCTAATTAAGTCACATAATTGGTGGGAATGAGCCATTTGGGAGCACATGTTTCTTCAGCAGTTACCAGCAAAATGACTAAATGTTGTTTATTTAAAAAATAAAAATATAAAAATCACATTAATTTAATTAAAAAAGGCTGCTGGTTTACCTTTGCTCTGTTCCTGATGGGTGTACCATATTTTAAGATATGTTTTTTTCCTTTTTTGCTGTTTACTGCATCTTAATTAGTATAGAAATATGGTATTTAAATAGCCTAAAGCAATTAGGAGACATAGTAAAAGGAAAACAGGAACATGAGGTGTCTATCACAGATGTAGTTTTATTTTTGTAGTTTATAGAACAAAAATATATGCTGAAATTATTTACAAGGAAAGGTGGGACAGTTAATGCTTCAGTGGAGGTAAATCACTCAGTCTTATACAATACATAAGATGAAAAATATTATGCTATTCAATGCTTTGGTATTAAACAATCTCACTAAATATTAAAAAAGAAAAAGAAACAAGACTTCCTCTTCTTCTTGGTAAGCTGTTCTCACTGTGCTCTTTTCAAGTGTTCATAGTTTTCTACTTTATGATGTAGGGGCTGGTGAATAGAACCACAGCACACAGTGGGGTAACAAGAATCAGACATAGCAAAAAAATGACCCCATTGGTTTTCTAATGATCGTTCAGTGTCTAGCCAGCAGTCTTGGTAAAGATCAGTGACCAAGTTTTTGTTTTTTGCTTAAGTGGAGAAAACCAAGGTCACCAGCGTATGAATCACCAAATTGTCCAAGCAAAATTTAAAAAAAACTGCAGAAAATACAATTCCTTTCTTAATCTTTTTGCTTCTGAAGTACCCTTTAAATATTTAAAGTCATGAGGAACCCCTATGCTAAAATCTATTATTTGGGGGTCAAATGGGAAAAAGGAAAAAGTGCCACTCAACAGTGGTGGCTAAAAAACCCATTACAGACACCCAAAAATATAGACAAGAATAGACAATAGACAAGTATAATTAAATGAGTGCCACAGTGTAGAGGAGCTGCTACCAATCTCTGGAGGAACCTTAGGGTTCCATTAAACCCCATTGAGAATGACTGTTTTTTAATGAAAAGTGAGCATCAGGTTACTTTTCCCAGGCTAACCATTTCCTCTGTCTCCTTTCCACCAATGATCAGACTACAAGACTGACACTTTGCAGCAAGTCACAAGTTTGGCACTAGAATTTAAATGGCTGTGTTATCTCTGAGCCCACATCTATGTCTGGGTAGTAGATGGGGACCCTGCATGATGCCTTAATAAAGATGGCTTTGCCATGAAAAATGAAATGCAAGCATTCTTGTAGGGGATTTGTAGTCTCTGCATGCATGACAAAATACATATAATTCTAGCTAAACTTTAAGAATGAGCTCACAATCGCTATGTTGGGCTTCAAAATTTATAAGGATTTTTTAAGCTCCAAATTTAAAGCATTTGGTAGTTTACTTTGCAATCTAGAATAAAATGAGTTTAGGTCACATTCATCACCTCCTATTATATACACCAAATAACAAATCTATAAAATGCGCAGTTCCCTGCATTGCATCCGCCAGTAGATTGCATGGTGCAGTGTAATTTTTCTATATTTCAGCTTTCAAACCCGATTAAACTTGTCCACACTGTGTCCTCGGAGACGTTAATGTGACATATGATGTCAATCATTATTTAATCATTAAAGATGAACTCAGCAGAGTCGCTTATTTCGTACTGATTTTTGAAGACACGCCGTTATTGATCCCATATGTTTTCTTTGAGCCTCAGTATGGCAGAAGTTATTAAGGGGCATCTCCAGCAGGAAAATATATATCTCTTTTTAAGCACTTCACCCACTGTCTACCTGCATTTATTCTTTTTCTGTGCAGCCAGTCAATATTCTTTCTGAAACAGAATGTTGTTAGGAGGTGCTGAACTTGATCTGAGCTTTATAAAAATCCACAGGGTTTATTTTCAAGCAGTGGATGCGCGTCACACAATGTTGTGCTGCTATCACCCTTTTGATCCTCCAGTGTATATGGGGTTAGAGAGGGAGATCGGTGAAAGAGCCTACCCCACAATTCCTAAAGGGTCAGTCCAACCAATAGTGATGTATTAGTGATCAAAATCAGCTCCTGGCTTCTTATATATCTTGACCACCCCAATGGTGAGATCTCCCTGCCATAATTCCCAATCTTTTCCTTACTTGGAGGTTTGGGTGTTCCTCTCCACCTTTGTGTGTTCCCAGCTTCATAAAATAAAACATCAAATCAACCAGCTATGGTGGGAAGGGTTATAATGGCAATGGAAGAAGTGCAGAAACGGGAACCCACACAGACATCTCACAAATGCCATCTTCCAGTTACTGAAATATTAGCGGAAGGATACTATGATACTATACATACCAAATCCTAATAATAGTTTTATTTGACATTAGTATGCCATGTCACATGCCCCAGCAGTTCTCAAGGTTTACATATACAGGAGGTTAAAGCACATATAAGCATTTTTTTTTATTTTCTAAGGCAAAGCATGTTTGCTGTAGGTTCAGTGTCTACCCACCAAATGCATGGTGTCCCCCCCCCCCCTGCATATGTCAGTGTGTTGAAAAGTTTTATAGTTAAGTGACATGCAGAATACTATGGGGGTGATTGACTAAAGGAATTTGAGTTGCTCACTTTCAAGGTGAATTATCACTCTGCAAGACAAGATTGACTTAACTCATTGGATGTGGGGAAAATCCACTCTGCTTTCTATGTCTATTAGCAGGACAACTTTAGATAGCAAGTCCACTTTAAGAGCCGTCTAAAGTTTTATAAACATTTCCAATACTTTTCCTGCCCTGAAATACACCAAGAAGAACTTTATTTTCAAGAAAAATTAGATTTAATAAACAGCGTCTTGGAATGCATTCTTCTCTAACTAATCCCTGTTTTAACAGATACAGAAACCATTTGCACTTTATCAAGGCCTCCTGAGCAGACACATGGTTTATTTATTGTGCTGTTTATTACAGCGCATAGCTGGATTTTGATACATGATTCCATTTGTTTTTGTGCTCTCAAACTTATGTTAGTATCAAATATATCTATAATTTTCCTGCAGCTGAGTTCCAAAATGTAATGTATGGCGAGGTTCTGGACTCTTTATGAAAAGTTGTTTATTTCGAGTAATAATGTTTGCTGTTGAAAGCCGTTAAATTTAAAAAGCAATCTTAGCATAAAGATGTTCTATGTGATGTCTTATCAAATACAGTTTAAAGAGGCAAGAAATGTATACCGACACGGTGCTGATACCATTCAGGAACCATGAAGAAGTCAGAGTCAAAAAGTTTGATTCAGTCCAATTGGCCAGACTGTCCTTGGGGCTTCTAGACGGGTCTTAGATTTGTAGGCTTAGTTCATCTAGTCAAGTGATGAAGGAATCAGATCTAAAATGAAGATTAAGGGAATTTAACAGGAACTAATCACAAGCAACCTTTTTGTGGGTTTTCATGAACAGATCTTGTTGGCAAATATGTTTGAAAGTTGGGATGTGCATACAAATGATTAAATAAAATAATTAGGAGCATCTGTGTTTTGATTTACCCCATCACCACCCCACAATGGAAAACTATTGTTTGCTGAGAGAAAGGGAAGGAAAGGGAAAAAAGAGAGGGAGGGGAAGAGAAACAAAGATAAGAGGGATGGAGCAAGGGAGTGAAAAGGGAGAAAGGAAGGATAGTAAGGAAAGAAGGAAGGGAAAAGAATGGGGGTTGCTGGGAGTGAATATAGTTGATTTACTAAAGGAATATAGTCTCACTTAGCAAAGTGTGAATGTGATTATAATTCACTTTGCAAAGATTACTGTGCAAGGAAATCTAAAAAAGTGAATATTTGCTTGAACATGATTGGATGGTTGAAGTCACCAAAGCTTCGTCTCTTTCATTAGGCTAAATAAAATATTCCTTGCCAAGCGACAATTAACTTTGCTATGTGAACAGTCAATGTCTATTCATATAATTAAACCCAATGAGTGAGGACAGACAAATTCTACTTTCTATATCATATATGCAAATTATTACTGTATCATTTTTCATTCCTTGACTTCCATTTTGCTCTTAGTAAATTTATACAGCTACTAACTTTTAAGAATTTTAAGCAATTTTTTTCTGATAGTCGAAGCTTTTTGTTCTGGGAGAATTTACTGTTTATATAAACATAAATAAAATGTTAATAAGGCATAGATCTAGTGTGGTAACCGGCTGCTAATCTTTCCTTTTTGTTATGCCTCCGAGGACATATATAACAGCTACAGCCGGCTGCCGACAACAAGTCTTCTCTTCTTTTCCAAGCTCGCTGAGATATATTATGAAGACAGCTCCAGCCATTACATTGCTCGCAGAAATGATCGTTTGGCCGAAAAGTGGCCACATATTAAAATACTGTGGGGCCAGCAGTTTTTATGTGATGCATCGCTTATTAAATCACATGCAAGTTCGTTACTTGTTATTCCCCAACACCGAAATTTACGGTCAAGTTGTGATTCAGTTTTATGCTCGCTTTTCAATAAATGATTGCAGCCTGGGAAGCTGGACCCTTCAATAATGCATGACCTGCAGTTATGTGAAAGGCTTGCTAATATAATTGGCACTTGTTTGGCCGTATTTCACTTGTTTGGGTTGTGGGCTTTTTGACATGTATAAAAAATCACTTCCTATTTAAAATACACTGACAGTACAGTTAATACTTTAGAAAGGTTACCATAGCAAATTTAGGAAGTTAGGTAAGGAGATTTAGGAGGGGCATGCACAGCTGTTAAGTGGTTGACTGGAGGAATGATGGACTTTTTTTTCTTCAGCGTAATCAGGCTAGTCAAAGATGTTTTTTCTAGTGATGGGATTTATTGCATGCTGTATCTGATCTTGTCTTACCAAAAAGTCTAAAATAAAATAGGCCCAAAGCCAGCTAATAAACCTTTAGGCTCTATTTAAAAAAACAAGGAATCATTTATTCCCTCAAAGACATTCCCTTAAAGATTCCCTCGCAGAAATCTGCCAGGTCTATGTGTTTCAATGGCAGTGGTTGATTCCCACCAGGGAAAGAGGGATGTCAGATTCCCTGTTTTATAAATAGAGCCCTATATTTCATCTTAGATAAAGCAAAGAAGGGTTAGTAGGCATCTCATATTCTTATTGTCTTTTGTAACCTTGGACAAGCAGCATCCCCCATATTTCATAATCTCCCGAAACATTATGTCTGTGGACAGAGTAGGCAAAAGTTAAAAAAAGCTGTAATGTATTTTTTTTACTGCTGTCCATATGAGAAGACTACTTGCTCTGAAGACATACCAAGATGTGAGAGGTAATCTCCTTATTGTGAGGGACATTGTCCTGTTAAACAGTGGTCATTGAACTGGAATTCCCGTTGGAGGTCTAGCCTTGAAATATTTTGGTTTTCCCATTACTTCCTGTCCCAGTGGCAGTGGTCAATAGAGAGGTTATATATACCCAATGGGGAGGACAATACATATGACAATACATATATTTATTCAATTCTTTCCATACTCTACCCAAATCTGCAAAAATAAATAAATAAAAATATATGGATGTAATACATAGCTAATGGAACTGAATCAGATACTTGGATGAGACACAAATTGCCTTCAGTGTTACAGATCATGTCTAATTTTGTAATTCTGTTACTGTCTAGCTCAGGGGGCATTTCATACTAACTCTGTGTTATTGCTCTTTTCCTTTAACTCACATAAGCTTCATACATGTTGTTAACATTCAACAAGTGGTAAAACATATGGCGATACAGAGTGACAGCAGGATTATCCCTGCATGCCAGTTATTGAGATAATGATTGTTCTGGTAATTAACTTTGTATGAACAGTAGATAAAGCTCTTCACAATTACCCGCACATATTAAGTGACTTTTAACAGAATAGAAGAGGTTAAACCTGATAGAACACTCTTTAAAAACACGTATAACACAGTTATAACTGAAAACATATAGGATTAAAGGCATTTCTAATATCCTTTTTTTAGCAAAGGAAAGGAGGTTTCTACAGCTGTCTTCCAATTTAACCATCTAGGAAAATGTTTCCCGACATTTTTAATTTGGGTAAACCCTTCAAAATAACATTCAGGTCTACAGGGAACCTCTGCTATAAACTATATCCACAGCTCACAGAATATTATTGTGGGATCAGAATGCCTCTTACTTTGCTGGGCATTGGGAAGAATGTCGCCCTTGCAGATAGCCAAGAAAACATTAGTATGGGTTAAACTGACCTGAGAGTCACAAACTGCTCATTGTTCAAGGAACCCCTAGCAACCTCTGGAGGTACCTTAGGGTTCCATAAAACCCTGGTTGAGAAACCCTGATATAGGTTATCATGTCTATAGATATTCAGGCTTTATACATACAAGTGGCATTGCTTTATACACCAGGGCTCCAGTGTAGACATTATGCCAGGAGCTACTATACTATACTTTCCAATTCTGAATATCCCATCCAAACTCTCGTGGTATTAGATTACCACAGCCATTTTCAACCAGGGTTCCTCCAGATGTTGTTAGGGGTTCTTCAAACTGATTGACCTCCTATTTAGTTCTGGAGTCAATGCAACTGGATAGAGCCCACTGCATGACTCTAATTCTTTTGTTGTCCCTAAAGTGGTCATCTAGCCACCGCTCTAGAGGGAAATTCTTTCCACTGGCCATAAGTGTAAGAGTTTTTTCCCAATGACTTTCACGAAACCTGGGAAATATTTTAAGGGTAAAAAGGTTGAGAAAGGCTTGATTACCATTATGAGCTGAATGAAAGGTGCCAAATTACTTGTTCAGACACAACCCAAATTTATCTTCAAACCCTCCTCTTTATTAATTTTTCTTCTTCTTGTAGTAAGAAAGTACATAAATTACTCGCTGCAACATTATCATCACTCAGTTCCTACTGACAAAGGAGTGCCCCTGGAACTACACTTTCCAAGAGCCTCTTCTATGCATATAATGTGTGTTCAGGTCCTTGGGAGACAAGGCAGTGGCATTACTATTTCAGGGATATGCATGTTAAATAGGACAGTAAATGGTTGGACATAAGTGAACTTTGATCCAGCAAGATAGGTTTAAAACACTATTTGGGATTTAGGTTAAGAAAAAGCACTATATTGTGAGCCCAAACAGGAATGTAGGTGTATTTCTGGCAGATCAACAGGTCTGTTAGGGCAATTGGTATCAAAGGAAGAGATTACTAAACAGTACTAAGTACTAAGTATATATTTTGGTTCCTGCAGAATCAGCATTGGCAAATTGGATGGTGAAGCATCGAGCGTGCTGAACTGTTCCCCACTGCTACCTATCCATTCTATTTTATGCTGCTTAGGGTGGATGCTACCTGAACCCTTTCCCCCAAGGCAGCTATTTACTGGCATGAAAAGGCAGTAACCACACCAACAGTCTAAACATAACAGAAGCAAAAGAAATGTAAAATGTTACAGCTGTATCCAGAACAAAAGGTGAGGGGATATCTTCCAATGGACAAACCTGTGCTCGCAATTTTCTAAGAGCAGAATTTCTTCTAAGATTATCTCCCGCTGTTCCCCAACAAGATACAAACCACAAACAATACCTAGCCGGGGGCTTTAAACCTCCCCTGCCCCTAATTCAAAACAAAATAAAACTTGGCTTTACATACACTTTAGCACCACTGCCAATAATATTGGTTCTCATCCTGCCGTGGAGGCTGCATTGTAGAAGAATCTCTGGGAGATAATTGGTATTTATTTATTTGTCTTTTTGTAATTTGAGGCTTTCAGCATCCTGATGACGGGTATAAATCACACATGTACACACAGCATGGACATGTTTGTATCTATTAAGGGTCGCTAATAAGTAAAGGCGTTGTTTTCCTATTTTTTTATTTTAACACCCTACTGTGCAAGATTAAGATTGATTGAAGTGCTTTTTTGTCCCTTACAAAGCACTCTTTAATTATTGTGCTATTATGCTAATACATGCAAATGATAAAAAGTGTTCCCTTGCTTGAGAGTGTAGGGAACACAAAAAAAAAGATTAAAGTGTTAGTCTAAAGTACAAATTAGTTTATTACATTACTAAACAGCCTCCTAGGATGCAGGTGTCCTGCATAGGAAATAAACAACACTGTTGTAAGGGATAAACCACACCAGAATAATGTTATAATGTTTTGCCTTGGCATGCAATGTACTTAAAGACGTTTGGAAAGGCAATTATACATGTTTATGTGTCTGTTGCGTCTGCAGTGCATTAAGAAAAAGCTGTGATTGTGAATATAAACATAGGTATTGTGAGGATTTTCAATAAGTTTGTTAAGTGCAATACAGGTTTACAGATTTGTAAATGTATATTAAAGCTCTTTGATTATAAAACTGTTAAAGCTGAACTATTCAGAAGCTGTTATATTCCAAAGAATTTGCATTTTCATCTATATAGTAGTGATATTTAGGCTAAGTACACATATCGGACGAGAATCTGGCGTGTGTACAATGCCCGTCGTCCGAACAACTGTCCTGACAGAGGAAGAGACCTGATTTTTTAGCAAATCATATGGGTCTTATCCCTCCCCTAGCATGTGATTGGTGAAAGTCTCCTTGTGCCAGTGAAAGGAGAAGCAGCATAGTGAATAGGTTCTCTCTCTGTCACACTGTTCACACCTTGTTTCAGCAAATGTTCTTTTTTGAGCACATAAGCATTGCACTACAAATAAAGATTGAAAGATGCTGATACAAATCAGCAGGAGTATTCCTGACTGCTGCAGAGAGACCACTGTGTTTCGGAGGCAACCCTGATTAAGAAACACTGGTAAATATCTTATTTCAAATTCAATCACAATTAGACATTTAATGAACATGTATACATTTGAATCATAACCCCCTTACTATTACAAAGATCTGGGTTTTCCTTCCAGCAGGTCAGTACCATTGTGCCTACCACAATGCTTGCTGACAGGTAAAAATCCATCGCTTATTTACCCATACCACTGCACATGACCCATGGGTTTGAACTGGTCATACCCATGTATCTGAAGCAACATTCCATTTAAGCCTAGGTGATTTTATTGAGCATGTGTGGTGGTCTGGAACTAGATTTTTATGCTCTGCTACAGGCAGAGGCATTAAAAAGTCTAAGGAAAAATCCATGTCTGATAATGTCTATATTGCAGGAAAAATTGCATGCTGTAATTCTTACCAAATGAACATACGGTAATACTGATCATCTCTTCTGTTCCAGGTTCCCAGGTTAAAAGCTTCACTTCATTATGGTTCACCTCCGAACCATTAGATGTAGTCACAATGCGGGGGAGTTTTGTGGTTTTAAACTGCTCAGCGGCTTCAGATCAAGGGTCTCCAACCATCAAGTGGAAAAAGGATGGCGTTTACCTGAACCTTGCCATAGATGACAGAAGGCAACAGCTGCCCAATGGATCTCTTATAATACAGACTGTGGTACATTCCAGACATCACCGGCCGGATGAAGGTTCCTACCAGTGCGAGGCATCTTTGGATGGTATTGGTGCAATTATTAGTCGGACGGCTAAAGTATTGGTTGCTGGTAAGTTTATTTCAAAGAAAATCAATTTACATGTAACAGCATGTGTTGCTGACTAAGTTCTTTCGTATAATTCTACCTTCAAAATTAGAATCATAATCCAGTTGAAAACAAGGACAGGCCGATGGGAGTGGACCTTAGTTCGGACTAGTTTATCCTTCAGACAAGTCAGATTTGAAGGCCATAACACCTAAAGTTGACAATTCTGCTGCTCTTTTCAGTGCTTTTCAGAGGCTACATATGAAATTGAATAAGTTAAGTGACCTTGGGCATGATTAGGATTTCATTTTCCCAAAGCACGAGGTTAGGAGGGACCATTTGTGCTCAAAATAAGATTTTACTCAAGCAGTCATATTTGTGTTCACATTGTAAAATTTTGAAATAGATGCAAAAAACACTGAATCTATAATATGTTAATGTAATTTCAGAAGTTTCTTTTTAAATCTGGCTGGTCCCCTGCTGCTCACTGTGGTTCCTTCCACAGACCACCTATGTCACACTAGGACACAGTAGTGACAAATGGGCCAGCAGGATGAACCACAGCCTGCAGTAGGGGCACTGGCAACCCATTCCAATGGATGTGTTGGATGTGAAGATTCTCCAGAGGTCTCTAACTCTTGATCAGAGCAAAGATTCTAGTAATAGGTGGGGAGGACAGGTGAGTTTAAATAATCTTCCTTTGCAGACTTCCTTTAAGGAGTCCCCAGTATGACCAGTCCCTAGGCAGACCTTGTAAAATGGCCACAGAGATGGTCATTCTTCTACATTTTAGAAGATGTAGAGTTGTAATAAATTCAACAAAAGTAACTCATTTTAAACTAGCATTTCCTGATTTAGCTGAGTTTATAATTAAATCTGATGTTATTACAGTGTAGAACCACCAAAACATTTCATTCCTGCAAATTCTCCATAATAAAAAGCGCCTAGAATATAAAGTGATTTAAATTCTTAATTACCCTGATGTACAACAATGTCGGTTAATGTCTCTGTATAGATCTGCCGGGACTGACACGAGCACAGCTGTGTTTCTGTAATTTCATCCAAAGATCTGTTCAGTAAGTAACTCACAATCTCCTGTGAATTCTTCTCACAGTGCAATTCGCAAAAATACTTGCGTCTTAATTGTGAATGAAGCTGTAGAGTGCAACAGCATGAAAATGTAATGGGTTTCCTTCAAAGGTCAAGTTAAAATGAAATATTAATTGTGTATGTTGCAGATTAATAAACATAAAATTATTCTGTATTTACTAAACTGATTTTCTTTTAAAGCATTTTGCCATGGCAGCTTGTCATTGTTTCTCAGGCACACAGCCTAGGATACCAACTCTTTGGATTTTTACTGTGTGGGAGTTTTGGTTCTAATGCATGAGTAGGTCAGAGGTTCTGCTAAAAATATAACTAAAGCTAAAATCTATTTTAACCATTTTGGATACAGAAGGAAAGGGTGGAACACTCTACAATTGCAATTTGTGCCCCTAGGATAGGTTTTATGTCAAGCTGATGGCTTGTGTGGCCTTTAGGTTAGGGTCTTTAGGTGAGTTCAAGGGTGCTGGTTATAGTGGATTGTAGAGAGCAGTTTTGAGGATATTTGGAGTATCCTGCAGGACAACACCGTCTACTAGACTTGTCGCTTTTGGAGGCTGTCCATGTTCCTCCACAGAAGCATCTGCAGGCATGTACAGTCATTAGCAAAAGATGGTTCCCAAACTGTTGAACCTGTGCAAGAATGTTGCTGCTCTCTAGAGATGTGATATGGCCCTTAGACTAGCTTCTAAACCATGTAAAACAAATCAAAACCATTTACCCACACTGGTAAATTGCATAATTGCCAATTAGTCCTGCTCACTGAACATGCCCATAATGGGTCATTTATGGTTTCTCCCATTCTACCCAGGCGTGATAAAATGCATTGTCACCAATCAAAGGATAAAAAAGATGGTATCAGCATAAGCGAATAAAGTAAACTGAAGAAATAGCTGTTTTTTTTTTCTTCCTAAGAAGCTCAACATATGTCAGAACTTGCATTGACATCTCTGATAGCTTAATGGCTTTATCCAAGCTGCTGAATCTTCCCTGCTAACAAATTAAATGCCTTTCAGTTTTAGACTTTGAAAACCATGACACTTCACATACATCTATTTTTTTATATATAACTGAAAGGTTTTCTTAAATCACAGGGTAATGCCTTCTGCTGTTCATTGTATAAATAAAACATAAACAGCCGCCAATATAAACTGTGCACATTGGCTTCCAAATAGACAGAACTAATTGCTGTTTCCTTGTCTGCTTATTATTCCTGTAAAAGGGTGATTATGAACATTACAGCCCCAGGCAAAACACGTGTACTTAACCAGCTGCATTTTATTTTCTAATAGATTAAAAAAAAAATACAAGGCTTAGGATTTCTAGTGTGATTTCAATTCGCATAGCAGTAGTATGCCTTTGCCTTGTCGGGTTTGGAGATATATAATGTCATTGGGCAGCTGCTTTTCCACACTTCTTGGGGTTTTTATGCAACATCTGAAACCTCACCTAATGTCTCTTCTCTTTTAACCACAGTTGGTAATGTCCCTAATTTCCCACATTTCGAAGATTGGTATGTATTACCAACAGCAAACTGGTAAACATTACAAATAAATAATTCTTCTAATCCCAGGGGCAGTTCTGGTTCTTTTTTTTTTACTCATGGTACAGTTCTAAATGTAGGAGACAGCAAGAATCAAACCTGGACAATGCAAATTATATTTTGGTTGCATCTGAATTTATATGAGCTAAGTGGACAACCCATTCCAAACCCATGGCCAATAAAATGGCTTTGCTCCATTTCTTTATGGCTACAACAGTTGTGTGACTACAGTTGCTCTTTTGGGAAGACCCTTGGGAGTGCCCATTTTTGTGTCCATTCAACCATAACAGCACTTTTGGCGATGTACCAAGGTTGAGCAAAAAGATTCCTTGTATAGCCATTTTGGTTCATCCCAAGGAGGCTCACTAGGCTTGCAGGCCACCCTGTGTAGTGCACAGGGCAGAGTTATGCTGGAACAGAAAAGGACCTTTAAGAAACTGATGCCACAGCTTTGGAAATGCATATTATTTTCTTTTGTGCACATTTGCTACTTGAGGCTTGATAATTCAGAGCCAGTCTTTCTACTGGCCATCTGGGTCACTGCACCTTTACTGCTTCTCTACCAATTACAGAATTCCACTCCTACACAGAACCAGCAAACCCAGTTGTCTAAAGACCACATAAATACAATATTCTCTTTGTTCTTGCCCCATCTTGTTGGTTTTCCATCAGTTTTCCCCAACAACTCAAAGTGACGTACAGAGGACCTATTTTTTAGGCCCCCTATTCAGAGCCATATTGTAACATTGTCATAAAAGTGTAAAGTAAATATCTTGTTTCCCAGGTTTATGTAAAAATGATGGCTGACATTTTTCTCTGGTCCTATTATTGTGGCTGTTTTTGCTATCTGTTTGTGCTATCTGAATGACCCTCTATTCTCAGTGTTCCATTGGCTAATTAGACTTCTGTCCCGGACTAAAAATCATTTAGTCAATTTATTGAGAATCCGCCGGTCGGACAATGAAGCAAAGTCACATCCTGAGTGCCGTCCGCTCTGCTCTTGGAAGCAATTTAACCTGCGCTGCAGAGACGACCTTTTCCATTTGAAATCCATATGTGTTTCTGAGGTTAGATTTAATAGGATAGTCAGGTTGTTTACAACACGAAATTGCTGACCTTTCCGAGCTGCTCGGAGAATATAAAGAAGATTTGTTGGTAGCTTTGGGTTAGGAAAAAACTTCTTCAAGGGGCTGTCCAGCAACTCTCGACTTTCCTTCAGCTTTCTTAAAGGAACTCTCAGAATCACTCTAAAGCTTCTTCAAAGATGGTGGATGTGCTTTAGGCATATAATAACACATAAAAAGAAAGATATTGAAGCTAAAGTGCATTTTTTAATATAAACACTGTACAATTTTAAATTAAACATTTTTTATTCATGTATGTTTGTATGTTTGATATATACAACCTTTTGCATTGTCCATATTGTTTGCTGTCCATATGCTATCTTGCTCTCTATGTTTTTTAGCAGGCTGCATAAAGGAGTGGTACCATCCAAGGGAATATTGTAATTACAAAAAAGTGCTCTGCAGGAACTGTTTGTTATTTTTTGCCAGGAACTGTGGCTGTTGTAATAGGATAGTTTTATTCCCAGCTAAAATCCTCTCTCTCATTTGTTTTTCATTAATAATTTTACTATTTTTTGTTACTAAAGTATTTGAACAAGTAAGAAGGACTGAGAGGGGCCGTATTTTTTTCTACAGTTTAAGCGGAGCTAAAGTAAAAAAAAAGTCACTTACCTATACTTCCGTAGATTCCTTGATCCTTCTGGAGCGGGCTTCCATGTGGTCCCGTGTTGTTCTATTTTCTTACTGCTCAGCGCCAGGTGCCGCCATCTTTTCCCTTCTTCTTCTGTCTTCTGGCTGCGCAGGGGCGAGATTGGGTGATGTACCCTGCTGTAGTTTAAAACAAAAAAAGTGTCAATTTCCCTGTGCATGCCTGAGATCGGCATTTTTTTTCAATGAAAGCCTCCTAGGATTTATGACGTATGCATTCTAGGAGGCTCTGCGCTTCCATCCAGGTTTTTACTGCTGCGGCGGTAAAGACAGAAGGGGAGCAGCTTAGCCTTTTTTTTAAGAAAAGGCATTTTACAAAAAGAAAAAACAAAACACGTTTTTAGAATTGTGGTGATAGGTCCGCGTTAAGTGTCTGCCTATAATGCAAAAGTAGAAAACCCAGTCACATATTAAGAGGGAGTTAAGGAAAGCCTATGTCTTCAATGTCAAAGTTGTGCCTAATCTTAAAGTATATATTGTGATCTTTAATCATCCCAATTGGCCGAGCCAGGTTGACATAAATTCTGCAAAGGTGTGCAGAAGTTCATTTAGTCGTGGTACCCGCAAAGTAGTGTATGTGCAGCTGAGCGAAAAACTGAAAGCTGGGTGGCGATCATGCAGGTAAGAACAGTTATTGCAGAAGGAGCATCACCTGACATCTTTACTCGGTCCTCTTCTGGGTTTGGGATCTTTGGACATCTTTTTTGGAGTTCATTCATTTCCAGCAGCCAGCTATGTCAGGATTGTATACTGAGCTGCACATGTGAATATTATGAGGATATAAGCTTTGGCAGACAAAATCCCATGAATGAATTGTATGAACTGTTTGCAACACACATTTTCAATGTTTCATTCCATCATTTACCAATATGGCCACAAACTGAGTCATTGTTATTAATGTGGACGTAGATTCAGATATATGTGAATGTGTAAATTGAACAGCTGGAGGAGTGACTGGGACAAAGAGATATGCACGGGCCCAAACCTAGCCAAAAGATGCATCTCTTGAAAAGTTAAACTACTGCTGTATATAGTAATATGTAGGAAATGCATTTATGTACATTTGTATTCAAAAAGTCCAGGAAATAAATCACAAGCCTGGTATTTTTACAACAGAAAGTTGACAGCCTTACCGATAGTTTATTTACTCAGCAGCTGTGGCAACACAGGAACAGCATGGCCGACTTAGCCCCAAGGTTTTAGTTTTTGTTTTTTTTTTATGCTATGATGTGCCGAGCTGCTTTCATGAAAGTAAATAAGTCCCATCACTGCTTTCATCCTCGTAAACCATGGAAACCACTATAAGTTCAATCATATTTTGGGATTAAAATTACCATATCTTTTCATATATGAAGGGAAATACATCAGCGGAGAGATGGTGTACACGTATACCGCATCTGTTTTGCAAATTTGAATACTGCTGACAATAACAAGTTTTGTTTAATAGAGACGAATGTTTTCAAAGAAGCCGTAATCTCCGCATTTAAGTGTGAGGATGCATATATTTAAATAACAGAACTGACGGAAATTATTGCCCGTCATGTCCCATAATTCACCTTTTTATGTCATGTATTTGTCTGCAGCATGAAATCATTTGAAGTGCTTAGAGCAAAATGCACAGAGCCTGTACCGGCGGCTATTTTACCAAAATATCCTCAGACTAAAAAGTAAGAAGTCGCAGGGGCTTATTGAGAATTAAGATACAATGCTGAGTGGGTGAGTGCTTCTTGTCTTTTCCAAAGCCCATCTCTGAGATGATTGTTTCAAATGTCCCCCTTGAGTTCTTCCCAACCTGATACTGTAGGCCAAGAAGAGGGGGAGAACCATGAGCATCATGTATATGTATATATGTTTGTATTTCTTGGCCTGAAGTCCAGCTTTGAAAAAAAAATTGCTGGAAAAAAAAAGATAAATTGTTTGTGATGAACATATTTTTATATTTAATATAATATAATTTAATATAAAATATTATATTTATCATATAATTTGCCCAAATATTGCTATTTTGGGGTTAAATGTATTTAGTAGCTATACTTGGAGTGAATCCAGACTATTTGAGAACTTAAAAGCCCCTTTTTGATTGTTCTGTTTATATGATCTCTATAAAATAAACAGTAGAGTGCATCAATCTAAGCAATCAATAAAGCCAACAAATCAAAGAGTCTCTCTTGAAAAATGCTTTTTATTACATCTAAAATCTAATTTTACATTCAAATGGTTACATATGAGGACACCTTGTAAAAAACTGTACTGAAGTTACACAGTCAGATTGCAAAACATATGACCATTCTAAGGATTTTGATGTATGTGGACAGCATATAGTATGTCTAACCAGAACAAACTGTACTATATTCGTCCAATGTATACAACCAGTACAGTAACGGAAAGAAAAGAATAAAAAGTGTGAATTGATATGATGGACAAATGTGACTGTCTAGGAGCAGGAATCAATAGCATGTTTCAACAGGAAAGGCAGACAGTCAACTGCACATGGAGATCAAATAATGAATTTTGATCAATTCCCCCTGCAGGAAATTATGATGAAGCATATCTTAGTTGTCTATGCACAGAGCAGGCTGACCTTCAGATGTTCGCATAGTCTCTGCTGACATGCTGTAATACAGGAGGTCAGACAGCCCAATCAATTTTCATTGCGGGACAAGAGACCTGTTAAAGCTATGGCATCATATAACATCATGACAACAGTAAACATCCCCCCAGCCCTGCAGAAATCTATTCCCAGCATCACTATTCATGAAGATCTGTAGATAAATCCATAAAGATGGGCTAGTTCTATTTTAATATAGAGCAGACACAATCTTCTTGGTTCAGATGAAGTCACTAAATAGAAGCTGGTTGACCAATGTATGACCTCCATGCTCCATAGTACCAGTAGTAAAGCAACCTTATCGTAGGTGGTCAACTACATCAGATGCACAACATATATAAGGTACTTCTAGATTATGGTTCTTGCTGCATACACTTGGGAAAGGGGGTAGGGGTAATTCAGTGGTAAGAGTTTAATCCCTAAAACTAAGCCATGTAAATTAACAAGTAAAAAAAAGCCAAGAGCAAATAAGAGGATTTGGCATTCCTGCAATTTTGATTTGTTTTCTTGTCAAGCCAGGCCTAAGATTTACAAACAGCACTGCCATATTGGTGACCTGACTTTTCTCTGCTGCTGTCATGGAGTCTGGTCACCTTCGTGCCTCCAGTCTGTGAATGGAGAATGTAGGAGGAAAAAGATTCTGATCATCACTTTGCTCTTTTCTATTAGACACATCTAGGAAACATCTGATTGCCTCAAGGAATTATGAAGGAACTTTTTTCCCTGTTGGAGCAAATTGAACCATGTTTTATAAGGTTTTTTGGCCTTCCTCTTGATCAGCTATATATATAAGGTTTTATTTGGTTTTGCTAGTTTGTACAGTATAACCTCGGTTATCCAGCCCCCACGGAGAATCACCAATTCCGGATAAGTGTAGTTTTCGGTTAACTGAGGTTACTCTGAAACTGAAGCTGAATGGCTTAATGGCTGAGAAAAGGGAAACCCCTATGACATTTGAGGCGTCATCAGGTTTTCCCTTTTCCCAGCCAATCACAGAGCAGAGCAACCAGCTGAGCTGTGCCCTGCTCTCTTGACAGCTCCACTCTCCTGATTGCTCGAGCAACCCTAGCGGAGCTGTGGTATGTGTTCTTGGATGCAAGAGCGGAGCTGTCGGGTGTCGGTTATCTGAATTTTCCGGTTATCTGAGTTCCGGATAACTGGGGTTCTACTGTATTTTGTTTTTTTCCCAAGTGGTTGAACTTGATAGACTTATGTCTTTTTTTCAACCTATTTATAAAAATATAACCACTGTGCAGAAGCTGATAAAGTACTTACTTCCTCCTTCTTGTTACACACCGAATACTACAGGGGAATATTTAGTTTCAATTAAAAGTACATTGGTTCACATTGGTTTCCCCCACAACTCCAAAAAGATGCAGTTAGACTAATTGGCTCCCACAGAAACTGTCCTGAATGTCCTGTCAAAATCAAAATGTCAAAAAAATGTAATTGTGAACTGGCTGCTGAACAAGAACTTGATGAATAATAAAAAAAAATTAAGCATAAATAAAAAATACATTAAATGAATACATCTATTCATTAAAGATGGCCTTTTAAAGGTAAAAAGAGATTTAAAATTGCAGATATTTGTTCTAGTTAGTCTGCCCATCACATCACTCTTTAATGATCTACAATACCTTAGCACACTTTCACTTGTATATAACTAATGAGCAAACTGCACGGAAGATAAAACATGCAAACCACCAAATTTAGGCTTAGGTTTATATCCATCAAAAAGCAAGAATCCAAAGATGCTTATAATAATCCCAAACCATCTTCTATCTGTAATCTCCTTATTTGATTTTAAAAAGGCTGAAGAAGGAGAAAGAATATCTAAGAAGCGGATTTTCCAGAAGCCTTAAAATACCAGAAGGCATTGTTGCACACCTTCCATATAAAAAAGAAAAAATATCATTGCCTTTGTGAGGAGAGCAGCAACAAAAACCTGTCTAGTGTATTCCAGCTGCGTAATGCAATGAATAGCTGTGGCCTTCCATCAGCTGTGATACACAAAGGCAGTCAGCTGTGCCGTTCTGTAAAGATTTACCAACACAATATATACGGGCTGAAGCTGCAGCATTTATTCATGTGCTAGAAGTTATTGAAGGGCTAATGTGTCCACTCACTATAGGTAACAAAAAACGTCAGCTTTTGACTGGTTGATGGTTCTTTTACCAACATGGACACCAGGGGAAGGGGCAATTGCTTGTGTGCCTTTTTCAAAGGGTATGCAGGTGCTTTTATATCTCTATGTAGCTCTGGAACTGTGTTAGGAGAAGCCAAAATATCCACCCAAAAAGCCAGCAAGTGTTCACTCCAAAGTAACAATGAAGCTTTAAACTTTTTTTTATATTATTAAGACTATAACATAATTATATGGAAAACACAAGGGTTGGTGGGCATTTCCCTAATTCCCAAGTCGGCAGGATTCAAGTCAGGAATTATGGCAGGTAGGTTTCTGTATCCAAGACAGTATCCAAAAAACAGAAACTGACTTTAAAAATAGGTTTCAACTATCACTTTTGGGGAGTATTTACTAAAGGAATGCATGTGGTTCACTTACCAAGGTCAATGATCACCTTACAAGGGAGAATTCACTTAGTTTAGTAAATGAGATGAAGCTCTGCTGACTTTTAGTTATCTATTTATATTCAACATCTCCCCAAAACTGTTTTTTTCTTTTAGATTTCTTTTCATGTGATTGGGTATTCCTTGCATAGTGAATTCACTAAATTTTGCGAATGATCATTTTCATGGTAATAATTCACCTTATATTCAGCCCCTTTATGTTCAACCATAGCTTACAAATATTGCTTTGACCTTTGAAGTAGAATTTTACCTTTGGTGCATGTGTTCTGTAGGGCTATTATTTAATGTACAGAGCTTGGAGTGTTTTAATAAATCAAGCCAAATGTGTCTAGCACTCCCCCTGACGCCTTACAATGTAGGTACAAATGTTTTACAGCTAGTTGGATCTTACTTTAGCCATCCTAGCAGGAAAAAGGTGGTGATGGAGGAACAGAAAGATTGGTACAGGGTGCTTGTCATCTTAATGAATCTGTTACCATTCTTTAAACAATAGGTTCATTTTCGGAATAAAAACTGCCTTCGGCCATGTTTTTTCTGTCTTCTGGCAAACTGAATAATTTTCTAGATACTTATATACCTTGTGAAGGGGACCATATAGGTGAGATGTCTCCAGGAGAATTCCTAGCCCTTATCAAGTACCATATCCAGTTCAAAACCAAATCATGGTGTCACTTCTTTGCTAAGAATCAAATAATTGGGAAATCAGCTAATTAGCCAATGAGCCTTTGGACTCCTCCAAGAAACTTTAAAAGCTGGCCCCATCCCCAAACTGAAATATTCGTTTTAAAGGAAGTCCTGTATAAAAAAAATCTGTAGGGATGACTGACAGACACACTGTAACAATAAGGGATAAACGCTAATGGATAAATCCTGTTTGCAATGGAACAAGAAACCTAATCCTTAATCCGCTGTGATTTCCTGGTTTTTTATCGCTTAGCCTTTCAGGCCAGCATGTGAATGGCCACAAATCTATTTAGACATTCAAAATGTCACAGAGAAAGAACTTTGGAGCGATAACACAAGCAGCCAAAGAAAGAGGTGGAAATAATGTATTTGTCCCTCGGGCTATTGAAAGGATTGGAAATATTTCCATTTCACTTCCAAGCAACTGAGTTTTTATTAAAATCAGTCATAGAGAGTTAGTTCCACTCGTAGTCCTGCGAGCTGCCTCCAGACACTTCTGACAAAAGCCATTCATGTTCCAATAAAGTTCTGCTGAACTTTGCCAAAAACTCAGACAATTTAGCGCACAATTCATTACAGCTCCGCTCATATCAATCATGGTGCTGTGGATGTACTGGGCCATACATGTTTGGAGTGAATGTGTAGTCAGTTTTAAATTCCCATTTCCTTTTTCTTAGAAATACATGAAAAGAAATTTGTTTCCTATAAATATTATTATTAACATATTATTAATATGCAGTAAGAATATCATTTTCTATAGTCTTGACTCTCGAGTTCTGCTACTGACAACCAATGTGATCTAGGACAGGAAATTCTGGGGGCAGCAAGCTGTCCTTTGTTTCCTAATCTTAGCACCTTTATTTCCTTATATCGATATTGGAGGAACAAACATTAGGCAATGAACATTTGTCACAGACTAAAAAACAAGTGTATTTTTCTGCAGAGGGATTTGTATATACTAACTGATATTGAATTAATTGAAATCTGACCCTGAATACAAAATACAACAAGGGATAATAAAATGTTTTATTAGAAAACAACAAGTATATTGAGATGTTTGAATAGAAATGATTGCTTCTCAGGAAAATCGTGGTTTATGTTTAGAAAGTATACATTATGAGATATTATTTTATTATAACAGAAAATGTATTTGTTTTATTTTGTTTTCAGTTTCTCTTTCTCTCTCTCTCTCTCTCTCTCTCTCTATCTATCTATCTATATATAGTGGAGCAGTCACAACCAGGGTTATCCAGGGGTTGCTGGGGCTTCTTTAAACAATGAGCATATTTGATCTTCTCATGTCAGTTAAAGGGCACCAATGACCTTTTTGGTTATCTGTAAGGGTAAAATTCTTCCCAATGGCCAGCAATGCAAGAGGCATTTTTCCTACTGATCACCACACTAATTTACTGTAAGCTGTGGATATAGTAAATATGGCAGAGGGTTCCCTGAAGACCTAAAAGTTATTTTAAGGGTTTCCCCCATGTTAAAAAGTTAAAGAAAGTCTGATTTAGAAGCTGCTGGTGGTTTACATCTCTGGCTGAACACAAGAGGGCAACAAAGCAGCCTCAAAGTCAGCTCCATGTGAATAGGAAAACTTCATATCCCATAATACCTTTTATTATGTATCATAGATGTGGACAGTTACACTTGTAGTCCCAGCTCTCTATAACACAATGGGGGTGGCTACAAGAAGACTTTCTGAATGGTGCATGAATTGTAGCCACAGGCATTAAGGATATACACCTCTCTGCAAAGGTATTTTTGGGGACAAAGTAAAAATTTTAAAGCAAATTTACATTTATAATTTTTTTTTGCTATTGAGTTTAGTGATATTTAACTTTCCCTATTCTTTCCATAAAACAAACAACATTTGGCTCTAGAAACAGTGTAAGCTGTGTCCTCTAGCTATATGTTCTTATAAGCAAAGTGCCACCTTCTTCCTATGTCACACTATTTATTTAGATTAAAACAGCTAATGCCGGGGATACATTAAGGGTGAGACACACAAACTGTACTTGGTTAGGAAGGAATCGAGCCATTGACATGTGCAATTCCTGAAAAGCAGTGAGAATTCTCTGTTGAGCATAAATCCTTAAGAATTCCAAGTTAATTTTCTTTGATTACATCTCTTTGCTGTTTCCATGGTCACTAATGGCCTTCTCTATTAGCTAATAAACCATTGCTCACTCATACCACTAAGTTTGGCTAGAACATAATTTAGAGAGACTTTTATTGAAAGACAACAATGTATCACACCAAAGTTTTATTAGGAATACAGCTCTTCATCATTCTATAAACAAAAAATCTATTTTTGTAGTGCATCAACCATTAGGGAACCGTTAAACCAGAAAGTGACAGGTGGCTCCCAAAAACCTAAAGGTGGTGGGGTCCATGGTGCTTTGGAAGAGGATAACTGTATTCATTTAAAAATGTATATACACTGGGAATAATGTACATATATTACTAAAAACACTTCTAAACATTATTTATTATTAATATTTTTGGGGGAGAAGGTTCCTCTTTAAGTAACTGTTTTTCTTACAAGACTCTTTCAGCAAACAAAACATTTTCCCAGCACTTGATTATGCTTCTTTTAACAGAGTATCATTGTGGTTTGCGGCAAAACCAAATTTATTATGGAATAATACATATCTTTAGTAGTGGTGGATAGTGTGCACCCTCCCTTATGTGAGTCAAACAGATAGTTTGATGCCTTTGCCAAATTTTGCAATGCTAAGAACACCGCTGAGATTTGATGTAGCAATTACCAAGCCTTCAAAAAAAAACAGGTACTGCATTTTGATTTTGTAAAATGATAGTTTGCAACTGTATAGAAAAATGGTTTCCATGGAGCCTAATCGTTATATGAAACCGAAGTGTATTTTACGCATGTAGTCAAGACCTGAAAAAGGAAACTCGGGAGCAGTGTAATTATTAAGTTATCTTCACATGATCAAGCAGTACCGAGCATAATAATCGGCAGATGACAAAATGATAGCTTGACAGGGCATCAGAAAAAATGGCCAGGACGCTGCATCAGACTGGGGAGTAATCTATTAATTATTCGAAAATACCAATAGGCTTCTACAACCATCAATCTATGTCTGGTTTATTGCACAGTCGTTCTTGACAGGAGCACTTAATTCAAGGACTCGATCATTCATTCAATTTTCTTCTGAATGTCAAAAATATTCCACCATATATACTGGAGCACACAAACACCAGAGACAGCTGGAATGGGCAATTTGAAACACATTTGTTATTGCAATCTGTAAAATGTACCCCAACTTTTCCAATACACGTTAAAGCTAAAAATAGAATATAGCTAAAAACCAAGGTAAATATGTATACACTACTTGGACAAAGATTGGTGGATGCCAGACCATCAATTCTACACTGTGTATGAGTTGGACATCCAATTCTAAATCATGGCCATTGATATGGAGTCACCACACTTGGATTTCTACAAAATTGTGTCCATTTTGCTAAAAGAGCAACATGTTCATTTAAAGAAGCCTCTTTTTTCATTACAGTAATGTACCAATTTCCCCCAAAATTACATTATTTAAAGATTGCACCTGTTGAGCTACAGTAAGTCAGTCCCTGGCTTCTAGTACCTCTTGACTGTTCCAATTGTAGTATTGTAAGCTCTTCGGGGCAGGGTCCTCTCCTCCTGTATCACTGTCTGTATTAGTCTGTCATTTGCAATCCCTATTTAATGTACAGCGCTGCGTAATATGTTGGCGCTATATAAATCCTGTTTATTAATAATAATATAATAATAGTATCCCCCTGCTATAATTTCCTACTCTTTTCCTGTCTACATGGCTGTTTTAAGTGTTCATCCCACCTGTGTGTTCCGTCCTCTCCTGTTATATCTTCCAAAACTCAGTACAGAGCTTTCACCAATACAAGAGAGACAGAAGGAGTCCTTGATTTACCTCCCCAAAATCCACCTATAGCTGAAATATGGTTTTAAATCTGGATGGACTGACCTTTTAGTTTGTGGGAGCATTATAGGAACAATAAATGGGCTTTGCAGTAGAATTTTCCCTGATGAGTTTTTTATGACATACTTTCTTACCTACCCTCGTAGTTGATTATTCAGCAAGTCAATAAAATAAACCAACCAAACCATTAAAAAAACTACATGCAGCGCTGACCATGGAGTCTACTAGTTATATTCCTTCATTTTGTGTCTTGGATAACGAGTTTTTTTTTTTTCACCGATTATCAAAAACTGTGTGAGCAAATCCATCATCACAAAATGAGCAGCTCTGCTAGACTCGAGGCCTTTTTTTCTTTTCGTTCTTCTTGCTTGCAAATACATTGATCTGAAATGATATAAATTAGACAGGAAAAAGTGAAGGTGAAGACCTCGCTATATGCTTCATGATTACCATGACCCTTTGTGTCTAAACAGGAAAGTGATTGGCCCCGGTGGTCTCAAAGGAAACCGTGACCTTAAACCTCGCCGTGCAATCTTTCCACTTCATTGGTGACACCTTCTATTTCATCAGCTGCCGGTACAGAGCAATGACGGAATGAACTGAATGCACCTTTCCTGCCACACTAAATTTTTAATCTTCTCTTGCCTGTAAATGCCATCTTCTTCACAAATTACTTTCCCCCTGCTGAAAATGATCTTTTTGTTTTTTAACAATTTTTTGCTGTTGTTTTATTGTCTATTGAAAGCCTATACAGCGACCAGTTGATGCATTTTTTTATTTATATATAATCCTAATATACGTATATTTATACACAAGCCTAATTTGCAGAACTAGAATCTTAAGGCACACAATATTCCTGGGTTCCCCAAGCAGCAGCACTCTGTTTATAGTACCCCTTTTTTTTGGCTTAGAGCACAATAGGAAGAACAATAGGATGTAAATAAGCTAATTTGAGAATACTTTATTATCACTGATTATGGGAAAGAACATTTGTGGCTGTAGCTAACTGTGTTTAGTTTAGGTAGACTGTGGCAATATATATATATATATATATATATATATATATATATATATATATATATATATGATTATTATTATTATTAATAATAATAATAATAAACAGTATTTATATAGCGCCAACATATTATGCAGTGCTGTACATTAAATAGGGGTTGCAAATGACAGACACACACAGACAGTGACGCAGGAAGAGAGGGCCCTGCATCAAAGAGCTTACAATCTAAGAGAGGGAGAAGCAGCATGTAATAGGAGAGGGGATATGGAATAGTGGGTAAGTAGGGTTTAAGAGACAGAAGATATATATATATAGGAATTGGAATAGGTCATCACATGACCTAAACTAGTGGATTTTTATTGGAGTAAGAAAGATATTTAGCATGCATTGGGTACTTTTACTTTACTTTGACCAAACGGACCTCAAACTAAACCAAGGGAAATGCAGCAATACTTTTATTTTTATAGGAAACAAAAAGTGGGGTAATCGGCAATTATAATTGTTCGTGTCATAAAATAAATTAAAAACTATGAGCTTAAATAATGTAATTCTCAAGGAGAATACTCCAAAATTGTAACGTAGGAGGGAATGTACAGCTTGTATCAGTATCAATTCTCTATAAACAAGAGCAATTCTTTCTGGTACTCCAATACCATGACAAAGGTAGGAAGGGGTATTTGAAGTCAGGAAGATAAATCACATTTTATTATGCCTTTGTTTATGTGTACAAGACAATAATGATAGTTAGCTGGATGTAGGAAAACTCTTTATTACCAGTCACACAGCCCTCTTTTCTGCTGATGAATATGCAATATTTGAAAACTCATTAAGAGGTAATTGGATTCTTCTTGTACTGGGACTGAGAAGACAAACACATTTCAGAGTGAGATAAATTTAAATAAGGAAAGAAAAAAAGTTTTCACTGTCTTGTTATGAGTGGCAGCCTGCTATTCCCTCATTGGGATGTAATTTGTGAACAGTTTTCAAGTATGTGAATGAATATTTCGTATTTGTCTATAATTTTCTTGTAGTTCTTATCTTTTGGTTCTTTTATTCATTGGAATGCAGTAAGTTTATTTGGATAAAATCTATAAACAGTGCCTATACTGTACTAAGAAGCGGGAAACAGAGAGGCGGAAAAGGCTGTACTTTGAAGGTATTAGTGTATTTTGGGAGTGTCACCTTTAAATTCTACTGCAGCCCTACAAGCCTCAGTAATTTAGGTCTTTGTAGGGTATTGTCACTCTAACATTGTGAATATGCTTACAGGAGGGGAGAGTTTCAGGAATGATCTCCTTCTCCTTCAATGTCAAATCATTAGTCTAGGGCAGTGTTTATTGACTTTTTTAAAACAGGGAAACCTCTTGAAATAACTTTCGGGTCTTCAGGGAACCCCTGATATAATTATTATATCCACAGCTCACTGTATATTAGTGTGCTAGTCAGTAGAAAGAATTCCTCTTACATTGCTGACCAGTGAGAAGAATGTCACCCTTACAGATAGCCAAAAACATTATTGGTATCAGTTAAATTGACCTGAAAGGCACAAATTGCTCATTGCAAACCCCAGAGTTCCATGTAACCCTGATTGAGAAACACTGTTCTAGGATCTGTCCATTACCAGATATTAACAGCAATCAAAACACGGGCTGTGCTTCCAGAATCTCGATCAAACAGAATACCAAATAATTTGTCAGATAAAGCAGTTTTCATATATGGATATAACCTGTGTTTGAATCTGCTTGTCTTTAATAACACTTTCAAATTGGTATTTTCCTTTCACGAAACACGCTTCTGTTGCTTTGACAGAGAACAATCAACTTTTGCTCCTTAAGCAAATTAAAGACAGTAAAAATAACACAATGTCCATTGCACGTCAAGTAATCGCTGAGAACTGTAATGCGAAGCAGTGCCGGCTGTTAAGAATACAAAAGCCTATGCATGTGGATACATTTTTACACTCAATTTGAGAAAAATTATGCATTAACCTGTACTGAAGTTTCGGTCAAGCACTTACCACTGAGGCCTTTCGAGATTTCATGGTTTCTACTTTATTACTCAACAAAAGCTCTCAAAGTTTTTTTCTTTCTTTAATCCGGTAGAAAACTTGTTTTATTTTTATTGTAATTAACTGAATTCATTTGTATGGATGGACTGAGAGTTCCATGCAGAGAAGATAGCTTAAAACCATTTGAAAGATTTAAATCATATGATAATCATCATGCAGCGTATGTCTATTTTGAAAATGTTCTCTTTTCACTGCTAACTAGAAAAGAGAAAAAAATAAAAATCCAAAGGGAGCCTATTACCTGACATAATCCTGGCAGTGGCTGAATTGGATGGTAAATTGGACTTAAACAAGCCCCAGTATAAGTAAATCCTGACCTTCTACAGCTTTTCTGAATCTATTTTATGGCCTTCTGCTTGTTATTCTGCAGTTAGCACATTCAACTCTCCAAATATATATATATAGGAATAAGGAAACTTAATACCAAAACAAACACAGCAGCAAATTATTTTCATGATTTAAACTAATGGGAAGGGGCAGAGGGGCTTTATCTAGTGCACTCAGTCCTAGCAAATGGCTTGCAGGTTTTGTGTAGGTAACTACAGACGTGTCAATGTGTCAATGCACATCCACATATTAACTACCCTTAGTTATGTGAGTCAGGTGGCGTTATTCATTTTATATTTAGCCTATTGAAAGTGGCAAGGGTGGTAGTCTACAGTCATCTTCTCCAGTGGTTTTAAACCCTACTCCATTATAGTGGTTGGTCTTGGATTTGGAGAGATCATTACTGGCTGAGATTTTATAGTTTGCAATAGTTAGTGTTCATGATAAACACAGAAATGTGAGTTGCAAGCAGGTATTTGGGACTATAGTGAGCTGTAATCTAATACTGGCCACTGGCAACAACGAGATGCAATGTCTCCAAAATGGGATTTTTGGACAGTCAGGTTGATTCATGACCATTAGGTGTCTTTGTGCATTACCAAGTGGCTTCCTGGCATAAACGTTGGTAAATTTAGGAAGATTACCTCTGAATTTATTACCAAGTGTTGCTCATTCTTATTTTTACTTTTTATGCTTTGTTGTATCCTAATGCTGCTTGCCTGCCTCCCTGAATACACTTTCTGTCTGTGTGGATTTAGGAGGTGGATGCATGGCATTTCTCAAGGAGGGTTTACTTTAATAGGAGAAGACAATAAGGGACAATGCCTGAGCAATGTCTATTGAAACGGCCACTTGTAGCCTGCTTAGAAAGTATAAGCATAAAGGTACTTTGTGTCATGTGTTACCTTGCATTATTCTTGAATGGGCTGACAATGCACAGGAACAAGCAAAATGTGGAAATGCACTAATATTTCCGATTCAGCATACCACAATGCATGGTAATACATTACTGTGTGTTGGGGTGCACTTCAACACAGAGCTGTGTTGTTTAATTGCATTGCGTTGCCATTCAAAATGAATAACTAATGCATGTAAAGTGCCACAACGTGTCACATCGCAGCCCTTGAAAATACATGTTGTGCTTCTTGCTTAGCACAGTGATTATGTTTTATAGCTCCAGTGAGCTGTATTTAAGCTTTCAGTCCACTTTGTCAATAGACTAAAAATGAAAGGGACTGTATCAGCTTGGACCAACTTAAACACAGTGGGGAACCTTCCAACAATCTTTGGGGGTTATAGTCAGCTGAAATCTTAAGCAGATTATCAGCTTTCTTCCGAACAATTGCTCTAAATATGAAATACCAATGCAGTCCTGTGCTGTACAAAGTCTGCCTTTTGCACTCAGCTGCACAATTACTTTGCTCACTGCCATATATAAATTGTATGTATAGAAGATTTATATTGTAAGAAAGCTCACACAACTATTAGCATAACATGTCAAGGCAAATTATCTCCTTTTTTATATTCTAGTTTAAGAACAGCGTGCGTTGTCAAATCACATTATTATCCACTGGCCTGTAGCAAAATGAAACAAAACAAAAAATAAAACAAAGATGTTTTGAAGTTCCAGGCAGTACAAAGATGTTTCATGTTTTATTTTGTAGACATTTTACTAAAAAAAAAAACTGTAAAAAGATAAAAATATGTTTTCTTTATTGCATCTCTTTGATTTCTTTAAAGCTCATCTGCAGGCAGATGCAGCTATTTATTTGTCATTTAACTTAGTTATGTATTTATTAAAAATGGTAAATGGTATTATTAGTGTAAGTACATGCTAACAGTCTTATGTAACGGCTTCACAGTAGAGCTCATACTGGGAAAAGGTGGATCAGTGCAATGAGCCTATCAAGTGCCCTGCATTGGGCCTGATTTATTAAAGTTCTCCTAGACTGGAGAGGATATCTTGGGAGAACCTGGGTCATCCAGCAAATCTGGAACGGCTTTCCTAATAATCATTTACTATTACTTGTCCATTGTTTTAATCCTAAACCAGATCCATTCCAGGTTTGCTGAATCATACAGGTGAACATGAACGTCTTTCTTCTCCAGTCTTAGAACATTTTTCAGAAATCAGGCGCATTGTGTGTACAAATTGGCGAAAAGGAGACAGACTTCTATAAGTCTGTTGCAGCTTTGTCCCTGTCTGATCACAAATCAGGGCTAAGCGGTGGCCTTCCCTATAAAAATGGATTACCTTATTTTGTATAGGTTTCCTCCCACCTCCTGATGTATTCTCTGAACATAAAGTGGAGGGAAACCTACCTAACAAGATAGCAGCAAGTATCCCGATGGGTTTAAACTGGATAAATAATCGCAGTATATTCAATCCTTTACCAACAGTTTTACTCCTGGGGAACCCTTGACATATTTTTCAAGTCTTGGAGAGCCCTTGCTAACTAATATTATAGGAGGTCACCAGTAACAATGCACCCTGAATTAATGGTCATTGGAAACAATGCTTCTCCTAAAGTGGTGGTCATAATGCCCCACTTACAGATAGCTTGAAGTGCATGGGTGTCATGCTGGTGATTCCACATGTCAAGTGGCATCATCCAATGGATAGCAAACTCTGGAGGACCCTTAGGGTTTCAGAAATCCCTGGCTGAGAATGTCTGGTATATACTACGGATCCGATTTTTGAAATGTAAGAAAATGTCATGGCAGTGGCCCCCTTAAGCTTGCACTGTCTACTAGCAATGCTGCATCAACGTAGATATGAAGCAGGTTTCCCAAGTATCCCGAGATGGCCCAATGTGTCACCGTGCCTAATGAATAGAGACTTAATAGCAACAGAAAGGGCACACGTGTTGGATTTGAGAGGGCACATCAGAACTAATGGTCAATCAAACAGAACAGTGGAAAAGAGAAATTAAAGCCTTTAAATTATTGACACCGGTTGCCAAAAACTGTTTGTTCATTAGGGGGGGGGGGGGGGGGGATTTGAAGGATAGCTTCAATGCTACAGTAAGCAGAGTAAGTAATAATATAGGTTAAAAAAAGTGTTTAAATTTTAAGTACAGGTCCTTTAACTGTTCTTTACTCAGTGCATAAAAAGGATACATTTATATTGAGTATTTAAATTCTTATATCAGCCAGTTGCTACTAATTCTCATCAAGCGGCCTTGTATCACTTTAGCCTCCCAATACTGCTCAAATGCCATGTATATGCAAATGGCAGACAGGAACCTGAAATCACGATTGTGCTCATGACAAGTATCATAAGAGTCTTTCTTATTCTTGACCTTCATCAGTTTCTCTATTTATGCAAATATTATTGTAATGCCGCTTTTCCATTGATTGATGGTCATGGTTCCTTTCTGTATTCGTACATACATTATCTATAACAGAGCGCATAGATAATAGAAACACTCTAATGGCAGTGAGTCAATGACTCCGAGGTCTACCAGTGAATTATCTCCCATGACATGGCTTTATGAAATACAGAAGAGGTTGTATTCATTGCCCTGAAGTATGAAATGTCTGCTATAACCATGATAGCACTGCTAAAAAAAAAGAGAAAAATTCATCAAGACCAACTGATTGGAATTCTTACAATGCTGATGCAGAAAACATCCAAAACAGTGCAGAAGATGTTTATGTTTGTATATGTGTATGTGTGTGGGGGGATCCCTATTGATCTCATCAGCGGAAAGCAAATCAATTCTCTTAGTCAAACACTCAACCAGTGCTACCTATAGTTGGTGTCACGGCTCTCCAATCAGCAGGGAGAATTAGCTTTTCTGATGGCAGAGTTATAGATCTGACTCATTATTAGAAGACTTGGAACACTACAGAGAAACCACTGCTTCCAAGGGGCCCAGTCAGCAGCATGCTGGCAAGGGATGCTTTTCTACCCAGGATGTGGCTGCTTTAGAAAGAAAATCAACAGTTAGGACGGCTTTACTGTTGTTTTGATGCACCAGTAATGTATTTAGCTGATATAAAATGATAGATCAATCAGGCTTTAAAGAGAAAACTCCATGCCGCAATGTTATGACTGTATATAAACTAGGGGCGAACCACTTTTTGTTCTGTATTTTATTGTCTACATTATCTTCATTCCGCCCTGCATACTGCAGTCTGAATTGATCCAATGGCTTATACCCTAAAGCTAAGTTCATACAAGCAGGATTTTCAAGCAGTGCCTTTGTGGTTAAATGGTGAGAACCATTTTTTATTGCCCCATTAAAAGAATACATAAGTTTTTCCTCTTTTCTTTTATAGGCATTTTCTTGTGGTTGTGTTGCCACACAAATTTTTTTCAGACTCTACATGCAGCCTTTAAAGATGGTAAGCCACTCCAACTGCTTCCATGGCTGACACAGCCTCCAACAGCAAGCAAATGCCTACACACTGTTGAAAATGACTGAAAACCTCTTTAGTCACCACCTAAACTACTCCCAAGCACCAAGTGTTTGCCAATAGGCACCTGCGAGCAGTAAATTTGGACTGGGGCATGAAGACTGCTTAGTAATAAAAGGAAAAGCATTTTTGAAACAAGATTCTTAATTTGTATATTATGACAATCAGGAATTTCCATTATTATCTTGTATTTATATAATGCCGACAAATTACACAGTTACCGCGAGTTGAAGTTACTAGGAGATCACCATTAATTGGACTAAATCCTAATTCCCTCCCCTGCTTATCTACTTCTCTGTGACCAAATTCCACAGCCAAATTTGCTTCATACATATCAAACCACTGCTCCAGGCTCCCTTCAACTGCCAAAAACCCAACAATGACAATTTATGTGTTTTGTGTTCCCAATACCTACCAAATAATAGAATGTTTGTTCTGGGTGATGCTGACTTTTAGGAATGGCAAAAGGTCATTTGTCTCTACTGTTCATGGGTGGAAGTATTTGGTACCACAAGCCATTTAACCCATTACCGTGACTAATGTGATGCACATCTACTGAGAAATGCAGATGCATATTACCTAATTCACAGGATGTATGGCTATTATGGGATTATGCATGCACTCTAAAATATAATTTGTTTAATGACATCTTGTCGTAGAAGAAAGCAATTGCTTTAAGCACTTAAATGAGATTGAGAGCTGCCAATCAACCCTCAAATCTGCCTGTTTAACCTTGAAATCAACATATGTGATAAAAAATAATAAAGAAACAAAACTTTTCAAAATTCCTACATGTGTTCCTGAGAAACCAACTTTATGATCCTCTGATGGTAATTTTTATTTTAAATGTAATGGGACACTTTAGACTAGAATGAATACTCTGAATTATATGCGCCATCTGTACGTTGGTGTTTATAGCGGCATGCATCCTTTGTGGGAGCAGTTTAATAATCTTTTACACTTGGAAATCATGATTATGGTACAAGTTCATATCAAGGAGTGACTACCAGAAGGAAATGTTCTGCTTCTTTAATCTTTTCTCCACCACCAACCTGCTGATTGGACGGTGAAAGGGCGATTATGCATTGAAGAAGTCACCTTGAAGAACATCTGTACTTCAGAAGAATAGGACGGTACAAGCAGGTCAACCAAAATCTTAGCATTTTTAGAAACACAGCTCTGTAAAGCTTCCTTATCCTTGCTCCAGCATAATACCAGGAGGGATTGGTCCATTTACAGCCAAATAAATCAAAAGCTAAATAGATGATTTCTAAAATACTTGCAATAGATCAACTGCTTTGCTGCACATTTTTTTCAGTTGTTGATAATAGACAATCACAGATAAAGATCAGTACCTCAAATTTGTCACACTGGGGGTAGAACAACCTTTTTGTTTCTACTGTTCGTGCTTCTTTTCCTTCCACTAATCTAAGCTCCGGTGTACAAGTGGCTGATACCATTCAGGTCCTTGAATTAATTAAATCTATTTAAAAATGTAAAAAAAACATAGATCTGAATTTATTCATCTTCTATATCTGCCTGGAGTTCAGCTCTGGAACCAAAAATGGTCTGCGGTTGCTTTTTGAGTCTTCCCTCTTAAGCCCTGTACAGACGTCCCGATGGACATCTGATGACTGTTGCTGGAAACAATTTTTTGTGATCATTTTCAGTGACAGATGAATAAACAGGTACAAAACACTGGCAATCTGTTCTATGGAGAGGGGAGGAGGGAAGACGAGCAATCCGCTCCCCACTGTACTCTCCTCCATTGAAATGCACAGTGGTCATTCATCAAACCACCATGCTGGGCATTGGGAGACCACTGTACACATGTCAGATTTTCGCCCCAAGCACAACCATTTGTTTCCGACAAGAATCATGTGATGTGTCTACATAACTTTACATGTATATTTAAAATATTAGCATACTATAGTTCAGCTGTAATTTATTTACATTTATTTCTGCAGCTTCAATATTACATAGATCAGCAGATTTTATTATACGTAATTATTTTTTTTAACCTTACCAGTGATTGCTCCACCATTTTTCATTAATTACCAAAAGAAACACAAGTAGCTGATTGCTAATCATCTGCAGAATAACTGCCATTTAATCAGCAGTTCTTCCACCAAGATATGCGCATGTAAATGCCTGTTGTATGTATACATTATGTTTAAGTCAGCGCTGATTGATTTCAGTGTCATCTGGATCCCCATGACGGAAAATCATTGCACAGTCACTGGCTGAATGACATTGTCAGCCGGTGTCTGCTTGCATGCAGATGAGCCCAACGGTCAAATTGCCCGTGCCTGTGAGGTAATGTGTCTGTGTGTCGCTTTTAAATCAATGTTTAATTATCCGCATTCTCTTGGAGATACTAAGCGCTTCATCTGCATAGCTCAGGTGTGCTAATTGCGGGCTCTAAACTGTGATTTTTGTACCTATATCATTAACCCTATTTTTGGAGTTGTCATGATCTCAAATACTAGTTATTTGGAGGCACAGTGGTGGGGTGTAGAATAATGCTGACTGCAGGAGCAGGCTCTTATGGCTAAGTGATATTTTAAAAAGACCTTAGGATCATAAATTGTTCATGGCAAGTGCATGAATGCTGAGTAATGGGTAAATGTATTCTTACCTTTTACAAAAATCACAATACTCTTCATAACATTCCTTGATCTGCTTTCCCCTGTGGAAGCCAAGTACGAGCTTTGTTTATGCATCATCCAGGGTAAGCCTTTCTGGGCTAAGATATTGGCTCCAAGATGGCAAAGTCATGTAAATTCTGGTGTCCATGCAATTCTTGGCTACTTTCACATTTTTTTACAGTGTGAAAGTCCCCAAACCCCAAAATGGCAGTATTATGATCGGGGTTGCTTCAGTTGGCCAGGTCTAGGTTCATCAACATTATGTGACCAGCTTATCCAACAATGGACTTCCCTGATAGCACAGGTAAAGTCCAGGATTCATAGGGCTCCAATTGTGAAAGAGCGGTTCAAAGAGCACAAGACATCATTTTCACACATGGATTGACCACCACAGAATCCAGACCTTAATGTTACTGAGAATCTTTGGCATGTGCTGGAGAAGACATACGCAGTGGTCCGATTCTCCCATCAACAATACAAAACCTTGGAAGAAAAATGAATGGAAATAAAGGTTGTGACATTGCATAATGCTACAAAGAAGAACCCTTGCCTTCTGTGTGGAAGAAGTCATAGGTTTGACAACAACTGCTAGGAACTACAGGCCTCAATTATCAGGGAACCTTGTTTATTACAGAGCTTTAGATCTAACTCAAAAGTTGTGTCAGACCCCAGCAGAGGGACCTTTGCTTACACAGACCAAGGGTTTTTAATTTTTTTGACACATTCTGGCTGGGGCTTTTCTACTAAAAACCTTTTCTGATGCATCATAAAAGTATTTAACTTATTGAAACTGAAGTTCAGTTTAAACTTTACCTATTTTTGTTCTCCCCTGAAGTAGGTGTCATATTTGTGCTACATATATATATATGTGTGTGTGTGTGTGTGTGTGTGTGTGTGTGTGTGTGTGTAGGAGTATTTGTGCTAGCACAAATAATTTATTTTTATCTCTAAATGTTATCTAGATCCATCACAGCAATGCTCAACATCATTTAAAATAAAAATCTTTGCACAAAATATCCCTTTACAAAAGGTTGGAAAAGGTACGCTCTGGCATGCAGCTTTCCTATCCAAGACTTTTTCAGTTTAAATTTTTGACAGCCAATTTAGATTTAAAAGAACCCGGCTAAAAGATATGACATTGCAGCTCACCCTTTTGGGCGTATTAAATAGAAGTTTTAAGATTTTGATCTTTCTGGCTTGCTGCGTGCTTATTCTCCTAGATAAAGTGAGAAAATTGAGACTGGTATTATCTAGTGGAAGACAGGCTAATCCGACAGCTGAAGTTCATTACATGGCCTGATGTAAACGTGAAATCCATCGGTAAGGCAGAAACACACACTAAAAATATCAATTTGTGATCAGGGAGATGCGGCCTGAAATGTGGGTATAACGAGGTCTCTACTGCTCCTAAAAAAATAAATGTTTTTTCAGCACTTCTCACCTTCTTCATGCTTCAGCACTGCCCCATGTGTCCTTTTCCATGGTCATCTTTTAGTTTGAACAACACAAAGCATAATTTATTCACTTTCTGTAAGGACCCCTTGTGAGTACATTATCAAGTCACTCTGGGCTTGTAGGGGGATGCTGCAGAGAACAACCAGATCCACTCACTAACATCACATTACTAAACCAAATATACATTGAAAACAGGTATGGATAATAAAAACTTACATATAGAAATGAAAGAATTAGGGGCCATTACTAACTCAAGATTTGCCACAGTGTTCTGCCAAGGGCTGAGCCATGGTTCACAAACCAAGAACACCTGACATCATAAGACCAAACCAAATATATATTATAACAGTTATGTAAATTGAAACTTTAACCAGTTACATACCACATTTCAGACCCATGGTGAGCCACAGTGTTCTGCCCAGTGCTCAACTTGAACTTGTCCTTGAATAGGAGCAGGTAGGAACCATTTTTGCAGATTGCAGTGCAATTTCAAAAAGCAACAAATTGCTTGTGGCTGCATGGTTGCTTCTTGAAGATAAAGATTTATGCCACAGCCTTGTGCAAATCTGCCTGTGGTGTGGTTTGCTGCTCCTGTGTGCACAACAGAAGTTTGCATTTATAGTGGAGTACATTAAACTAAGTCTACCAAACCTAAAATAACATTTTCACATACCTGTACTAGTGTTATTTCTGTAAAATAATAGAAAATGAGTATAGAAGGAACTTTTGGTAATAGCAGTTGGCTACAGCACCCCAAAGGAAGTCAAAACAGCCCAAAAGCACATTTAGGAACAGTAGCACTTCTTGCAAATTCCATATTTACTTAATTGCCCTTCTGGGCCAGTTGTATACCAACCTTGTTACTGTTTGTAGTTCTGGATCTATAATATGTTCCTTTTTTTCTGATCTACAAGCCTTTATAGTCTACCGTTTTCTTATTACAATATCTCCATTTTTAATATATCCCAGAGCCAGTTAGCGAGTTATGATATTAATTTCAGCACAGTTTATATGTGTTTGGCTGTCATTAAGCATCTCTAGCATCATTATCAAGAAAGCTAATTGTGTGAAAACTAACGAGGTCTTAAACAATGCATATTAGCTGTTCCCTTTCATGTGTTGTTAATTCAAAAATAATAAGTAATTGACCACCTGCTAACTTGTGAGTGCTAGGATAGGCTCCCAGGCTAAAAGAAATGTCTGTTCTAAAAATCTATAATTGCATGTGTTTCTCCAGGTTATGTGACAATCTAAATTTAGTGAGTAGTTCAGATTAAGGCAAAAGCACAAGGCTCAGCCCTAAACCAGAATTTCTTTTGAATGGACACATTTATTTACCCAAATCAGTTAGTGATCTTTAACAGTCATGTGCTTACTATGGGTCACCAACCCAAAATAAGTTTAACAGTAATCTGCCAGATTCTCAGACAATGCAGACGGATCATGGGATCATATAAAAGAATCCCTAGAGCTCTGTGATATCTAACATATTAGTGTTCATAACAATTAGTGTTCTAGTCCTTATTGAAGTAATAATGGTTCCCAAGATCCCTTTTTCTCCTTTATGGTTGGCGAGTATCTATTTATCTAGCTTCTCGTGTGGGGATGCCATGTGTGGGGACGCGGAGATATGAGCTAAACAACAAAGATAAAGCCATATGAGATGTTTTCTTTAATGGCCAGTAAAAATTAGAGTTTTTGCATGGACATCCGGAAATTCAATTGGAAACGTTGTTAAATATAAAGATAGCTATTTTGAGCTACATATTGATATTGGTAATAATTGCTGATTGAAAAATGTCGCTGTCCCCACTATCCTCACCTGCTAGGTGGGTCCTATGTGCTGCATGTATCAGATCTTCTTGTCCTGTCTTTTCTGTTTCTGAAGAAGCAGATACACTCTGCGAAACGCGTCAAATTAACAGGGTAACATTTTTGTTGATGTTACCCAGACAAGAATGTTTGTCAATATTTGCTTCACATTTTTAAAAGTTTTTATTAATGTCTGTTTTTATGATGTTTAATAAAATATTGGTTTGAATTTTTATTATTGTATTCAATATTCATTGGCCTTAAAAGGCAAGTTTCTAGTTTATCAGGGGAAAAAGCAAGGTCCCATAAATACCTTTACTGCTTTATCATGGGCCAGTATCTTCTTGGCAGATGAAAAATAATAGTTTCCAAGAAGCCCTTAACTATATTATGGTGGGGCAGTATCCACTTAACAATGGGAATTTTCAGCATAAGCTTAACCAAATATCTGGCAGTGACAATATGAAGTAAGTCACTTTTACAATCAGACCACTAAGTCTCAGGACTGCAATGTCACTCTCAGTTTAGTATCCAGAAAAGAATAACATGAGGGCCTTGTGTATAATAACAATTACTCACAAACTTTTACAACTAAGCCAGTAACTGTATCGGCTTCATTCAATAAAAAGTATTTCTACAAATCCTTGCAAGCCTGCGGATAGTTTCTCTAATAACACCAATAGATAAAAAACAATGCATGTTTAATATATGAGGTTAACACATTAGAGCTTGCCCTTTTAGGGCAAAAGGGGTAATTATAAGATCTTGAGTTTAGTTAATACTTGACACTTTTTATTATCACTTGAAACAGCACTTCACAATCCATAATATTTGAAAACTAACTTACAGTAGCTAAAAAAAACATAGAACATCATTGCATCTATATCCAGTGTTATGCTTCATTGTAGTGCATTGTATTTTCCCCCCAATATGCCTTTATAATGGGTTTCTTAAGAAAGATGCCAAGACACTATGGGCATGAGTTCTATAGCTAAATAGTACTAATATTGAGATCATTATCACGCTGTATAGTTTGAGTCTTCCAAGTGCAACATTTCTTTGATTTCTTTTAATTAAGTTCTAACACATCTTCCATGAAAGGATGAAAAAAAAGGGATAAAACATTCACGTAGGGTGAGTGATTACCAAGCATTAGCCTCACAAGCTGAAAAACAAGATATTTTGTAGCCCCTGTTTGGCTAAAATTGGCATCAAGCAATAGAAGGACCGCCCTTTTCTCTGGATGATATCAAAGCTTCAAACAGTTATACCCAGCTAATGACACTAACTCTATTATATTGTAAGGCTTCAGCATCAATAACAATTTTGTATAGCAGTTGGTAGAGATAAGCGTTAAGTCTGTAATTATTAGAATAATTGAAAGCCCCAGGGGTCCTCTGTGATGAGGACAACTTCTGACTTGATTAAGACTTTGACAGTGGTATTGCATTGCTTTGAAGTTGGAGTCATTAGATATGATCATGGTAACCTGGACATGCAAGATCTAATCTACTGGTTACATTGTATAAAATGTTAAAGTTGAACTCACAGGTGAAATACATTTAAGAGGTGTGTTTTGTCAAAGAGAATTTGCATTTTTGTCTGTTACAATTGTCCCTGTTTTCATTCCTGTTACTTACTTTGGCACATAGCACAGTTAGCTTGCAGACCTGACTTCATCCTAAGGCAGTGTAGGTATGTGGGCATAGAATTCCTGTCATTTTTATCAGCTAGTCAGCCCCTGGGGTGCATGTCATCAGCTGCCTGAAACTAGCTTTTATAATACATGGATGCAATATTTCAAAAATGGATAAATGTTTTGTGTTCCCCTGTCTCCGGGGATGAGGGAGCCCTGATACCCAATCCCCATCTCTTTGATGAGAGGTTGTCTATTGCCAGTCAGTCAAACGGAGCTTAAATGTATTACTCCTGACTTTAGGACAGGCCATTTGGGGCTAACAAGATTATTGTAGGTAGAGTGATCAATGGACCATTCACATTTCTTTTTCTGGGTGGCTATGCCCATCAGAAGTCCTGAATGATGTTTCTGGCTGTTGTGCCCCAACTAACAATGCTAGAAGCTTTACTGACCCGTGTGAATTTTGCATATGCTACCACCTTGTTCTCTTCTATTTATTCATAGAATCTAAGCTAACAAGCTATAGTCACTTCAGGTTGGCACTATAGATTTATAAAACTACATGTTACAGTAAAGTACCCACGTAGCTGCATCTCAAGATCCCCAATTACCCTTATGCTGCTTTTCACAAGACATCCAACCAATATGCAGTTAAAATCATATAACTAGGTCTTGTCCCTGTCCCCATATGCAGTTATGCAGCCTGTTAGTTGGCAATATTGGCATAGCAGCAGACTGATGGGGGCATCTCCAACCAACCAGCTATTAGAATGTCAATTAGTAGCACATGAGCACATCTGATTGGCTTCCAGACCTGCCTGATCTCTCCTTAGATAGAGTGAGAAGCTGATACCAAGTCAAATTTACAAATACTAAGTCCTAAACTAAAATTGAACATTAAAAATAATAATTAACTACCAAACATGAACTATTTTTTCTCATCTGCATAATTGTTCATCAAAAAGTAGAGAAGCCAGTGGATAAGCAACAAAACAAGCTTAGTGGTTTCTGCACAACAACTGTCTTGGATCCTCTTCAAAGGACCATTTCTCAAAACTGCTTATACAAAAGGAAGCTTTAGAGAAAAAGCAGTGTGCAGAGAGAGCCTGAGCGTGTTACTTCCATATACTCTACTGGGGTGTATTGCGCCGGGGGACATCATGCTAAATGAATCTAGTGACCTAGACATCCTTAGATTACATTTACTTTTAGGATTTAAATTTGAACTTCCTACTTTGCATCTCATTGTCCTGTAGGGCACCCACTGGCAAAATGATTAGCTTTTAACCCCAGTTATCTTACTCTGGATACAAAGAAAAGGCTTTTTATTTTTTCTCTGCAATGATAAATTGTTTTTTTTTGCAATTTCTCTAGTTAGCATCAGGGCGTGTTTTATTGATCAAATTTCTCCCATTTACTTGAGCAAATACAAATTCTGCTGACTTAGAGGCAGATGCATTGTTTTTAAAGGATTTTTTGTGGATCGTTGCATGTTCCTGTGATAAGTTAAGAATTGCAGATAGCTCTCTCTCATGAGTAGCATTTTCTTTTAGTAATTCCTACTACAGTGGCTCTCCTGTGGAATTAGAGTGGACAAACTTATCTTTTTTCCCAATAACCCAATACCCAATAACCCAATCACAAGTTCACTGGTTGTACTTTTGGTGGGTACTAACCACTGTATACCATAAACATCCCACAAGGAGATGCTTTGACCCAGTCATTTAGCTATCACCTTTTGGACCTTGTCATTTGAACCAACTGTTCACTTACTGCCTGATTTAACCCATCCCTTGGCAGGTGCCATTGTAACAAGATAATCAATGGTATTCAGTTTATCTGTCAGCTGTTTTAATATTTTGGCAGATCAGTATATATCATGACTTGACCCTCAAAAGTTAGAGAATTTTTCCTATAACACTTATAGCACTCTTTAATGTTGCATTCGCCAACAAAATTCCTGGCTTCTGCATCATGCTTATTCTTGTTTTCTTTGATAAATATTTCATTTCTAAGCATGTGCCTGAGAAACATTATTATCAGTTAATAACAAGTGAGATGATAAATGTCATTCTCCAGTCTTCAGTGTCAATTATCCTTGTTGTAAAATATTATTCTCACCACACGGCCCTTGTGAAGACGCCACGGTGGCCTGTTTCCGAGTTCAGCAACTGCACGCTGTTATGGCTTACAGTATAATTACTTTCACTTCAAACACATGGAGATGAGGTGGCTCTTTCAGGTCAGGAGACTGCCATATTGTCGAATTACACAGAATCTTCTGCTTCACAAACCTTTACGATGAAGACCCTATTTAATTCTAATCACTCTGAGCCTGTGAGCCCCAAATGGGGGATGAGCTAGCTTTCTGAGACAGCAATGCGATTGACTTCTACCATTTGAATACATTTTGTTTCCTGGTGGAAAGACTGCATCAACCTCGGGGGGGAAATATCTAGATTATATCAACAGTCATTTAAATTGAACAATGTGCAAAAACAAAGATAGCCAAAGAGAGGTAATAGGCTGGGAATATATTAAAGTAGACTGGAATTGAAATATGTGAGTAAATTCATATGTGTGCAGACATAAAGAATAATAATAAAAAAAAACATCAAGCAGAAAAGAAATTAAAAAATAAGAGATAAAGAGAGGGAAGTAATGGTAAAAAAAAAGCTGAAAAAAATGTCATATAGTTAAACTGTTTTTTTTTAAATTTCACTAATAAAGTGTTAGTTGGGTCAATGACCCACTTCTCTTCTATTAGTTGGCAGTATGTTCTTGGTGCTAGAAGCCAGCGATGTATTAGCAATTACTAACATTGGCAATAATCCCCTAATTTTACTGGGCAGACTTTTACAATACTGGGCAAGTGTAAACCCTACCAATCCCTAAGCTTTATCCTATTCATTGTTTCTCCAACTGTCCCTAAAGGATACCATCACTTTTGGCTCCTCCATGTTCAATGCTATAGGGAGAGCCATACCCCAAGCGACTCCTGAAAGCTGCTGTGAGTACATACAGTAAACTTCAATAATGATCTGGCCACTATATAGACCCAATCTAAGTCCTGTTCACTATCCCTGCTGTAGTCTATGAATAGTAATCCATGGAAATGCAGAATGAAGAGTATCCAGTTGGGTGCATGTTTGAGGTGGCCAAGATTTAAGTGCCTTAAATTAGTTTTGTTTCCAAGATTTGACAACCATTATCTTCTCCATAAGGCACACTCTTTAAATAAAGATTCACTAAGCTTCCAACACTAAGCCCTCCCGTAACACATCTCATTTTATTCCAACTAACACTTAACTCTTTCTCCAACCATAACACCTAATAAATCTGGCGTTTCCCAAACTTTTACTACAAAAAACCTATAAAGCTCCAATGGCTCATGATTGGTCAGGTCCATGATGTAAAATGATGGAAGAGAATGAAACCATGTATGAAGGATAACTTCAAGAAGTCCGATTATCAGAGACCCCTCTGCTCATCTGTGTGTTGTCTTTGCAAGCCCCATCATTGTTGTCTGTTAGAGTAAAATATGCCTCGCCATTGGTGTCAGTGGGAAAAAAAAGCACTAGTTTTAGAGGGAGTATATTAATCCCTTTAACTAGCATTGGGTATAATAAAGTCTTGCCCTTATCATTGGTGTTGGTAAAGGTGAATAAGCCCTATTGTTGGGTCAATGGGAGTAAAATACGTTCGATCTTTTGTGTGTGTAAGTAATAGAATGCCTATTGTTGGTGTCATTGGAGGCTATCGACCTATTGCTACACTGGCCAGAAATGTCTTGCTACTGTCAAGCAGTAGATCACTTAACCTGACAGGGCCCACTAATCTGCAGTGCCAAAATCCAGAACATTATAGCACTTGGTACCCTGCTGCCATTTGCCTGCTGCCAACTGGAAGATCAAACAATAAAGTAATGTGCATTGTGGGTATAACTGATCTGACAATGCCAATAAAATACTTTGCTGATTACTTAAAATGACATTTAAAAATACTTTTTCACCTCCCTCTTTATCCTTGTTTGTTTGTAGGTACCATCAAATATACTTTGTGTAGCCAGAATGAAGCTCCTCTTTTTTAATGTTAGCTTCATACCCAGCCAAACACCTAAAGCCCCCTGCCTCCCCCAAGGTGTTGCGTGTTTCTAACCCCGGAATATTTATTAGCTTTGCATGTTTAAACCCCAAGGTCTGTCTTCTTAATGATAAGCATTTATATTAAGTGAACTTTAATTACTTAATAATTATACCTTCAGCAGGGGGGAGAGATGGGGAGTCCCGATAGGCTCCCATCAACACCCCAGGCCAAGTTGCAGCACCGTGCAGTCTCCAGATTAGAATTGATTTCCAGGTACAAAATAATACATTGCAGCACCGTCTGCAAAACAAGCCTCCCGCGGGAATGGAAGCATGAGAGCAAATTGAAAGAGATTTCATTTCAAAACCAAGTCTCTTTTTTATGCTGTGTTAAGGGGGGTGGGGAGGAGGGTTAAAGCTTATACAGACATTACAAAAATATCAAACTGATCATTCTGTAGATGGGGCTTTAAGGAGCTATAGGAGGATATGTGGACCAGATGGACAATTGGATTGATTTCTGCAGCCTTAAGACCAACCCTTTTTGCTTTGGTTTTGCTTTTCCTATTGTAGCTTCCTCCACCTGACAGCATAGCCATTAAAGACACTCTGGACTAGCAATCCGATTGATCATTGTTTTCTCAGAGCTAAAATGAAAACTGTGTGATCTCTGCATCCATGCAATCATCCAAAGGATGGGTTTAGAAGCAGGGAGAATGGAGTCCTGGTTCTTCCTAATGTACCCAGCCCAGTCTTTCTGGCCATAAACAATATAGACCTATTATAAACCTGAATTAGTGGCTACATTTGTGGTTTATATTATATTTAAGCATTTTTGTATTTGTAGGGTGTATCACTGTGTTTTTATGTAATTTAGTCACAAGCATGTAAAGGAGGGAAGAGGGCTTGATTATATTTTCAGAAGCTATCTGTTAATAATATTTATTTAGGAAATTATTATTTACCTAAAAGAAATGTTTTACTCAACTTTGACATTTGTTCTTGTTTACTGGCCTATATTTGTATTATTGTATTCTATTTACATATATAATATGCTCTCTCCAATGGTAATCTATATATGGGGCTGTTGGTCAATATTTTTGCCTAAAGAGCCTTGTTAACCTTCTCTTGACTGTTCCGTTTTCAGAAAGGTCAGATTTCAGCTCTGGGCTTGTTATAGAGCGAGGACCAGTTACAGCTAAACTGTAGACAACTTTGTTGAAATTATAAAAAGTACCCATTACATTTAATGATAAAAAGCCACTTAGTTTGCAATATCGACCGAATTGGGTGCTGTCCCCCTCAGTACCTTTTATTGAAACAACATGTCCAACATGCCCAACATGGTAAATAATTCCCAGCATCATTCACCCAGAAAACTAAGGAGGGCATCATATGCCCATTCCCATGATGGGGTATCACCAGGGCTGCCAAGATCCCTGCATCACCAAGACCTTGCTGGTATACAAATAAAGTAAAATATACTGCATGAGAGCACTGTAATCTAGTGTTTACAAAAGAAGAGGGCAAAATGGCAGCATCTCTACACCCTTTGCTTTTAATAGGTTAAAGGGGTTGATACAAGAGAGAAAATGTAAGGATTTGACTGCATTAGTCAGTTAGGTTTTGTAACAATTCAGAACACTGACCTAAGGGTTTACACTATAATAACAGGACAGATTTGGTTGTCTAATTGTCTGTATTCATTTCACAGTTATTATAGAATCAAAGAAAGGTGTCAGTATTAGCAACATTATGGGAAACGTGCCATACATTCCAAACATTTCAATGAATGCTGATGCTTCTTTTTTATCTCCAGACTGCTACTATGCAGCCAAGAGAGCATTTCAACATTCCACACAAAACAAATGTGTGATCTTTTCACTCATCTTTTAAATAGTTTTAATTTGTATAAAATTCTGATTAAAACTTAAAATATTTAGAAATAAACTGCACTCTTCTTTCTTATAACTAGAAACCATACATTTTTTTATGTTTTCACTAGTAGACTGTTTTTATTATGGCAGTTCCCTACCTTTTTACCAGCTATCTTTTTCGAGATGAGGCTGCCCAAGTGTAAGATATATACCTGAAGATATTGCAAGCTGGATAGAATGATATGGACAACATTTATAGGAGGGTGTTTAGATTGTGTCTGCAAAATGATTTAAGTCAAAGACTAGATCTGGAAGTGTATATTCATCCAAATGGCTCAACGGATGAAGAAAAAAAAAAGAACCTGCTTAACATTGTAGAATATAGAGCAGTGTTTCTCAACAAGAGTTCTGTTCTGTTCGGGTAATTGAGTGGTTTGTGCCACTCAGGACAGTTTAAATTACACCAATGATCTTTATCACTACTGTATCTTTAAGGGTGACATTCTTCCCATTGACCAGAAATGTAAAAAGAATTCTTCCCAATGACCGCCATTCTAATGTACTGAGAGCTGTAGATTATTCCTCGAAGACCTGAAAGTTATTCCAAGTGTTCCCCATGTTAAAAATGTTGAGAAAGCCTGGACTAGAGTTTATTTATATTGTCTCTACCAGTGCCATTGTTCTTCTGTGTACATAGTCTGAATGAACAAGCCAATGTGTACACACTAAAGCTGCGTACACACTTCCAATTTTTATCGTTCAAAATGAACGACGAACGAACGACGAACGAACGGTTGGGCAAAAATCGTTCGTAAAAAAAGTAACCAACGACGCCGACGAACGAGGAAAGTCGTTGGAAATGAACGACCGGACCGGCGGATCGGATTGGACGACGATCGTTGACCATCGTTCGTGTGTACGATCGTTCATTGATCGTCCATGGTCTGAGCATGTGTGATGAACGAACGTTCCTGTGGTGCACGTAACTTCCTGTATCGTTCAAACGATCGCATCTATTGTGTGTACAATATCTACGAACGATCGTGTCGTTATCTGTATGTACAGGATCGGTGCTATACGATCGTTCGCAGATATCGTGCAGGATCGTTCGTCGTTCGTTTACCAACGATAATAATTGGAAGTGTGTACGTAGCTTAAGGCTAAAGTTTCAGCTTTAGCTTTCCTTTAATTATCCCAGGGCTTATTTTCAAGAGCTACCACGGCCTTGCTGTTATATAAACTAAATGTCAAGCAGTAACAGGAATGACTTTTTACGAAGCAGATGAAAGCGTTAATGCTGAACATAAGAAAATATTAAAAAAAAGAAAATCCATGGCTGCTGAAATGTTGAGCCCAGGGGCAGAACACACATTTTGTTTGTTTTAGAGGCGTAATGGAGTGAAAATAAGTTGAATGACTGATTTGGTAATACGTAAATGGTAGCCTGACAAAGGGATTTACACTCTGGTGCTCTGGGAAACAGGTTCTCTATGCGTTCTGCATATAGAGTCACACCACTTGGCAAACACTTACAATACAGCATGTACCTGCTTTGCTTGAAGTTATCTACAGATGGAAGACTCGGGGTCCATTCTATGGTCATACAGCTTGGTACACATATTCTGTATCTTGCACCATATTTTGTATAATTGAATATCTTATCATGGGAGAAGCTAACATTAAACTGATGAATAATCCTAATCCTAAATCCAAATCCACTGGTTGGCTTTTATATCAAGAAGACTAAACAAGATATATTAAAAATAGACAAGAAAGGCCTACAGACATACAAATTCTGCCTTTGTCGGGCTGGTAATACACCATATCCCCTAGCTCTTGAGTATGCAGTAAAAATAGTTAAAGAAAGTGACAAGTCCCTTCTTTCCATGTGGTTGCTTTCCCTTCTCTGGAGGAAGAGCTACACCTTAAAGTGGACCTAAAGTTACCTTTATTTCTGCAGCTGGAGATGTCCTCGATCAGGTCCAGTGCTGTCCTGGAATTCTCCTTCATCTCAACACAGAGGACCTGCCAGCCACCGCCATCTTCAGCCTGCTTCTTCCCCTTCTCCCTTCTTCCCCTTTTCCCTTCTTTCCCCTCAGTGTAGAAAAATGCCCCTTCATGACCAAGACCGGCCATGTGCAGAAGGAGCAGCCAAGAGCCTCCTGGGATGCGTGGCGTAGGTATCCTAGGAGGCTCTTCGCTCCTAATCAGTCTTGATCGCCGTGGCCATCAAGACTGAATAGGGGAAGGGCGTCACCTTTTTTTTTTTTTAAAGGGTGTTGCAATTAAAAAAAAAGAATATTATTTTTTTTTTATATAAAGGGTTGTCTAAGTAAAAATTTTAGTTTATGTCTACATTAACCACGCTCAACCACACAACAAAGCAGTTATCAAATGTTGCATTTGCCTTATATGTGGACACGCACTTAACATGACAACATATGTTAGGTCTATTCTACTGAACATAACTGCAGCTGCGTGATGTGAGGGACCTTGTGTTGCTTTATTGCAGGTAAATTAGGTGCTTGGAAAATGTATAATCAACATCTCCCCTGTAAATGATTGACAGCTTAATGGAACTTTATTTTCACCTCCAACGCAATTTAGCTTTCTCCCTTGCATAGCTTTCTTAGTGCAGCTGTTATCACTGTCGGTGTTTTTTAATGTTTACATCAAAGTGATAAAACTTTCTAAAATCCTTTATGATGCAGATAGAGTCAAAAATAAACCTTTAGATGTATACAGGTAGAATAGCCTGCCTGCTAGGTTATTCCATTTTCCACCTGCCCATTGTTGCATTACACTCACATAGAACTAATTTTTCTATATATAAATCCATGAAACACTCAACCTGTCTTGTTGAAGTTGAAAAGGGGTCAGTATTGCAGCAGATAGAAAGAGTAACTGTTTATAAAACAGGGCATTACAATCTTACAGTCCTCCCACTGACCCTGTATAGGGCCATTGATGCTTTTTGCCATATTAGAGGTTCCCTTTCATGTTATTGGTTTACCATGAGAGCCAATCATTTTCAGAAGCACAGTAGCGTGACCTCCCCCATATTATGCCTGTACAGAATTTCCCAATATCTCAGCCCCTTATGATGTTCTATGATTTTGTTGATTTGGTTTTTCATCTTTTGACATGCAAAGGTGAACTTGTTTTCTAAATGTTTGTTTTTTTCACCCTAAATCTTGTCTCGTCAGTGTAGACTCCAAACGGCAGCAGATAAGAAAATAGCAAATTGATTTTCCTGAGCGCAGCTGAGTCACTATAGATTCCCAATACAAGGATTTATCTTGGTGATTGCTAATTACATTTCTTCTCTAATATCTCAGTTTCCACCCAATGAACACGGGGACCAATGCGTCCTCACAGCGCGGTTGCCTTGTGCCGTCTCCGCTATCTGCTCTTGATATCATTTGTCTGCTTTGCATGAAACAGGCCCCTTGCGCATACCATTACGGTGCACAAACACAATTATTGGCAAACCACAGTGTTTTACATGATAAGTGCTTTGTAATTGTAAACATGCCTCTATATCCATCAATCTAAATCTATTTCCAATTAAAGTGTATTTTTACAGAATGTCAATGGCTATTTCAGTGGCTTACAAAAAAGTTGGAAAGCAGACTTGAATAATACTGGAAAATAATAACACACACTTTGACTTTGAATTAACACAGCATTGTATTGATCATTACATCCTTAGCTGTATTTATTAAATGTAAGTTGTGTAAATTCTTGATTTTGATTTCATATTAGTCTACCATGCAGAGCACAGGAAGAAGGATGGAGGGAATAATCTACATGCGCATGTATTACTAGAGCAAATAAACAGGATCTGTTCTTGCTAAACCCCTTTATTCTATGTTCACAGGTCCGCTAAGGTTCCTATCCCAGACAGAATCAGTCACGTCTTTCCTGGGTGATACAGCTTTACTGAAGTGTGAAATAGTTGGAGAGCCCATGCCTACTATCTATTGGCAGAAGAATCAAGAAGACCTGGTGCTAATTCCTGGTGACACACGAGTGCTGGTCCTTCCTTCGGGTACACTGCAGATAAGTCGGCTTCAAGCGGGAGATGCTGGACTCTACAGATGTTTGGCCAAAAACCCCGGCAGCTCTAGGACGGGAAATGAAGCTGAAATCCGTCTTTTATCCGGTGAGCATACCTTGAGATTTTTGTTTTCTTAATTAAAAAAAAATGAGAACATTTCTTTTAATATTTATCTTTTTGTGGCGGTAACACAAGAAAAATTAAAAATTTCTAAAAATGAGACGTGAGGATTTTTACCGTTCTTTTTGGTTTAATGGCAATAAACTGGTCCCTGTAGCCTTTCATTCCAGCAGTGTCACATCTAAAGGTCCATTCAATTTCCACAATTGTTTGTGATCATCTTGAGTAAAAATCTAGCAATAGGTGCCCCATAATTTAGGTCAGCGAGTCACCCTGTTGAATCACATAATGACCAACTGCTATCAGAGACTATTGTAGCCCTTGCAGCGCCCTCAACCCTCCAATGAGCCAGATAAGAAGTTTGGCAGTAGCCGAACAACAGATCTGTACAGAAATCATAAAATCTCTCCCCTGAAATGGTTTCTAATGATCATTCTGATGATTACTGAGCAACATAACCAGTTATTGAGTGTCTTGCCTTTCCTTTAACCAAACTTCATAACGCTGCCATTGCCTTTGTAGGCATCATTTGAAACTGGACCCAGATTTTTGTCACTCGACAACATTTGTGAAAGCTATTGTAATTGCAGGTGTTCCCCAACCTTGTTTAGCAATCCACCCTGCAAAATCATAAAGTGACAAACAACTTATTACAGTCCTCTTAGGATGTTGTCTCCTGACCACCCTCCCACTTTCTATAGAACAGAGCATTAGCCAAACAGCTTATCTGTACAAAAGTCATCCGTAAAACCGTCACCTGAAATGATCACTAACAAACAATTATTGAGCATCAGTACAAGGCTATAACCTAACTTCCTAGGGATCTATTTATAAAGCAGGGAATCTGACATAAACTGAAACATTTCCCAGGTCCAATTATTTTCAATAGCAATAATTGATTCTCCACCAGAGAATGTTTCAGTAAAGTTAGTATATTTAGACTTGAACTCTGAAGTTTGATACACGTGGCACTGTTTTGATAGCAGATCTTAGTTATGACTTTACTCTAACTTTATAATCTGTACGTTTGTACTGGGTTATTAATATTACACAGTATTTATATAGCACCAACATATTACGCAAAGCTGTACAAAGTCCATTGTCATGTCACTAGCTGTTCCTCAATGGGGCTCACAATCTAATGTCACTACCTCTGTCATAGGTCATCACACAGTCTAAGGTCAATTTTGTGGAGAAGCCAAATTATCTAACTACATATTTTTGGAATGGGGGAGGAAACCTGAGTACCCAGAGGAAAACCTATGCAAACACGGGGAGAACTTGCAAACTCCATGCAGATAGTGTCCTGGGTGAGTTTCAAACCTGGGACCTAGCACTGCAAAGGCCAGAGTGCTAACCACTGAGCACCTATGCTGGGTTAGTTCAATTATAGAAATTGGGGCAATCTGGAAACCCACCTCAATGATATGTTGGGGCTACATAAATGTACACGTCAGATAATTCTGGCCCAAGAGTAATGGTCATGCTCATCCTAAGCAAAAATCTGCCACATGTACAGCGGTCCCTTGATGATGTTGTGAGCAGGAAGAACCACTGTTCACTCCTATAGAGGGGAACATTTTTTTATGGACCACAGAAATGTGCCACTTGCCCATCCTTCCCTCTCCATGGCATCCATCTGATGCAGTTGCAATATCAGGCCAAGTAAAAAAACTAAAAATGGAAGCAGATAGAAACCTTTCATAAGTAGCCCAATACTATTTCAGAATATTCTTTTTGCAGAAATGTGATAATTCTCCTAAAAAATAATTTAAATTCCATTACATGACACCAAGGTTTTTTAATTTAGACAATTTTGAATCAACCACCGCCTTTTCTTGGAACAGTCCCCGAAGCGCAATGCTGCCTAAAACTTAATCCATCCCGTCAGTCTCCCAGCATGCTCCACCTAGCAAGCCCACTGCACATTCTGTAATTAGGAGATCTTGCAGTAGTTGTCTTGTTTGCAAATTATTTGTGTTTGGTAAAACAATAGAAATTTATCACCACCGTTCATGCTGGAAATGACTGATCTTTCTAAAGAAATCGTGTTCAGTATATTTTACCAGACTGGCATTTTTCCCAGCTTTTTTTTTAAACTTGAAGAAAACTCCTGATGCGAAATCTCGCAGAGCTGACATGATGTACTACCACTGTGCAACACAAGTATAAGCTGTGTCATACAATGGGAGCAATGAATGGCTTTTTATTTGTGGGATGATAGATAAATAACGACACTGCAATAGGGAAATATTTTACAGTGTTTACTTGAGACAAGCAACAATAGAAATCACATGCAGCTTCCTTATGGTGCAAACTACTGTACTCCTGTGGTACCGAACCTGAAATACAACATTAACCCTACTGAAAGTGTTTAAAATGGGTCAGTGCTAGAGGGAAAGATTGCGTTAAAGGGAACGTAAAGGGAGTATTAGTGTTATGGGGTAGATTCATGTGAGGGTTATTGTTAGGGCTATGGGATAAACTTGTGCAAGGGTTAGTGTTGCAGAGTAGATTCTTGTGAAGGTTAATGTTAGGGTAGTTTCAAGTGTGGGTTAGTGTTTTGGGGTAGATATTTGTTAGGGTTCATGTAATAGGGTAAGTTTTTGTGAGGGTTGGTATTATGGTTATTGGGCAGGTACATATGAGGGTTGGTGTTAGGGTTATGGGGTAGTACATGTGAGGTTTGGTGTTGTACATGTGAGGGTTGGTGTTAGGGTTATGGGGTAGGTTCGTGTGAGGGTTGGTGTTATGGTTATAGGGTTGTACATGTGAGGGTTGGTGTTAGGGTTATGGGGTAGGTTCGTGTGAGGGTTGGTGTTATGGTTATAGGGTTGTACATGTGAGGGTTGGTTGTGTACAATATCTACGAACGATCGTGTCGTTACCTCTATGTGCAGGATCGGTGCTATACGATCGTTCGTATATATCGTGCAGGAACGTTCGTCGTTCGTTTTCCGACGATAATAATTGGAAGTGTGTACGTAGCTTTATGCACAAGTCTCAAAAATTAAACTAAAAACTTTCTTTACCTGCCAAGCTGTTTGGCCACCCCAGCCACTGTCCTGGTTTTTGAAGCGGAACTAAACCCTGTGTATATTCACCTTTCCTTCAGTTCGGTTCCGGGCACCGCAGTCTTCTTCCATCTTTTCTGCTTTGCATCCACAGATATCTTGATTGGCTGGGCTGGGATGGGATGGGCTGATGTAACTCCATTCATTTAGTTCATTTAGCCATAGGGAAAGCCAGGAAGTTCCGGATATTCGAACAACCAACTCATGCAGAGCTCAGAGACCTTGATAGTTAAGAGAGCAGTCAGGGGGGTGATAATGTTTAATTGCAGACAGGACATCACCTGTCCCGTTCTGCAATAAAAACCCTGATTGCTAATTTTTAAAGTGGATTTATTAAACTGTAGTTACCCTTGAAATAAACCTGTATTTCAACATTCTGTTGCAAGTGGTACTGAATCACTCTCTGCCGCCCCCATGCATTCCCTATGGGTGGCTTCACAGGTTTGGAGACATGATAACCACAATGTACCCACAATGCTCATCTAAACTAGCCCTTGGTGTGTTTTTATCATGTTTTGTTAGTATGTGCCATATTGCTTTTTTAGGCTCTTCTTCTGATTTAAGTTAGTTTCATTAACTAAACATATAAAACAGTAAAACATCCAATAACTTAGCATTACTGTTTTTATACTGTTTTCGGTTTAGTTTTTATATTACTTTATGATTTATATTGATGCTCTAGCTACTCTATGTTAGGTGGCATTCAGATATATTGTACCTTTATATATTAAAGAGCCAGACATATCTATTTGCAAAATAGGTGAGATCAGTGCAGAACAACCAACTCCTTTTTCCTTCCTGCTTAAATACGAGGGGGTGCTGAGAAGTTCCTGGCTTTGCCCAAAAAGAAGAGAGCCAGAGTTATGAAATAACACATTTATTCAACATGTTCCTTGGTTTCAGGATCATAAATGTGGAGCCAGGTTTCATCCTCAGTCACTAACCTAGCCAAAAAGCCCTGTGCAGCTTTAAAATGGGCCAAAATGGCTTTGGATGCTTCAACTCGTTCCTTCTTCTGATCACTGTTCAAACATTTCGGCACCCACTTTGTTGAAAGCTTGCACATGTCTAGGGTAGTGGTGATAACAAATCCAACACGTTCCCGTGAGATGTCAAGTATCTGGGCTATCCTTTTTGCGGATATTCACCGGTCCTCAATAATCAGCTCATGAATAGCATCGCAGGTTGCCGGGTCAGTTGAGGTTGGGGGCGCCCACAGGGGGCTCATCTTCAAAGATGAAATGCCCGGTCTTGAAGCAAGATATCCAGGTTTTGACAGTGCTGTAGGAAGGACACTTCTCCCCCAGTGTTTGTGACATCTCAGTGTGAATGTCCTTTGCTCCCTGGAGTAACAAAAACTTCATGACGGCCCTTAACTCCAACGACGTGAAATGAGCTTGTGCCTCTGCCATCACAGCTTCTCACTAAAAGAAAAAAATGTTTTAAGAATCGCAAAGACCTGATATTTGCACAGTTACATACTAGGCTGTCATATGCCCCCACAATAATTTTTCTATTTCATCTGCAATGGGGCAACACCAGGAACTTCTCAGCACCCCACCGTATGTTCGGCCTAACAGATAGTGTGCTGAATGCTCCTTGATATAACCAAAAGAGCATTTTGCTGGTTCTTCTTTGATGCACTGTATAATTTTTAATACATTTAGACTAAGGTCAGATGAGCAGTAAGGTTGTTGCTCAGGTACGGCTGCCCATGAACCTTGTGCATGGTTGACAAGCTACACGTGGCATTTCACCCACGGCCTATTAGGAATAAAACGTGGTGGTGAAAGTAGGGGGGTACCACCCACTGTCAAATTTTGAACACTGGTTCAATAAGAAGTAGCACAGTAGTTAAGACAAAGGTGACAACCACTCTTCCTATGCCTATCTGAACGTGGGATTAAATCCTAAAATAAACAGAATATCTTCATATATTAACCACAGTAAAAAGCAGGAGATCATCAACAGAAATTGCCGTTACTGGCAGGATCTCGAAGTAAGAAACTTTCCAACAGGACTTGCTTAATAAAAAGTCGACAGTGTGTTTACTTACACTTTAATCTTTCTTCTTTTTTAACTTGCACAGCAACCAATGAGAACCCCATTGCTTTTCTGATTCATGTTTAATTTGTATTTAATATTTCAGGACAAGGAAATATTCACTGCTGGGAAGCAGTAATCTTCTAATTTCTAATGTAACGGAGGATGATGCAGGGTCTTACACCTGTGTGGTCACCTACAAGAATGAAAACAGCACTGCTGCGGCAGAACTAAGCGTCTTGGGTAAGTGCTATGTGATGATTTTTTAACAATTTCCATGTACAACAAAAGGTTTAATTATTATTTAAAATGCAGGTATTGTTTACGTGCGACTGACTGTGATGCAGCTTGGCTTTCTTTTTCCTACCAGGAGAGCGAGAAGTAATACCCATGAATCTTGCTTTTCCCTTTGCTTGTGCTGCGTCTCAGCAATAATCCAATGTTTAATTGCACATACAATGCTATTAATGCAGCTGTTCTCAGACTTGGGCTGTGATTAAGTTTTCTAGGTGGTGTTTGCAATATTTCTGTAAAAGGTTTATATCTGTTTGCAAGGATGTATTTAGTATGTATTCAGTTATTCCTGCCTATAATTGTTTTGCACAGAAAATGTATGACTAAGGTTGGGGGGTGTTTGGGATGAAAATGAGTTTTCATAGCATGATCGCTGGCTTAGCTATCCATGGGAGTGTGAGATGTGTGTGTCATTCAAGTTTTGTTGTGCAGGGCAGTCACACAATCACATTTATACATACTATGCAGACTATGATGGATCCAGGACCAGTCAATATTTCTGCAACATAACTGCAATAAAGAAAATAGAGGTCATGGCTCTTTTGTGTTGCCTGGTAGACTTAAGATACAAACGTATGTGTTCACAAAAGGTCATATTAATCTTTTAGCTGTACATTTAGCTGTTTGTTCAGAACGGCATCAAAATTATCCATAAGCACTCTGATATGGTTAAGGTCCTCTTTCAAGGTGCAAGTACAGAACTGGTTTAATTTCTTCATTACTTGCTGGGCCACTGTCTTGGAACTAGCATGCAACTAGTGAAGTGCGAAGATAGATTATTTTTTCATACTAGTTCTTCATAAAGTAGAACATTAGATATAAGAACAGCTTTTCTTATTCTTTTTACCTCTGAGGAACCCTTTTAAAAATTTTCAGGTCTCGGGCGCCCTTGCAAAAACTAATTTAATGGGGGTCGATGGGGTAAAAAGCCTCATAAATTAGTGGCCAGTGTACAGATTGCCCCTTATCCCCCATTAATGTGGTGGCTCTAATTGGAGTCATGCAGCTGACTCTACAAACTAATGAAATATGGACTTGATCAAATGGAAGGTCAGTCAGCTACAACTCAAGGAATCCCTAACATTCTCTGAAGTAACCCTTATTGAGAATGGCTGGATTAAAATGATGATTATGGAGATTGAAATTTCATAAGGGAGTCTAAAATTTATCCTGCTTCTATTTTGTTCAGGTTGGTTTTCCTTTATAAAGTATGCAAACCAAAGAAGAAAAAATGTCATATTATTTAGCTTACCTCTACTTAAAAGTAAAAGATATAAAAAAAAAAAGATAAAAATCCTTAGCAAAACGGTACATCTCATCTTAATACTGGTATATGTTACACTTTTCCTGGGTTTAAATATTCTTTGGCACATACTGTACCTTTACTTTTATACAATGCTTTCAAAGTTTATCTTAGTGTTGGTTACGTAAGAAGCCCAATTATAAAACATTCGTTCAAATTATCCTTGTAACCAAAAGAAAAAAATATTTGTGACTCAAATATGCCATTGTCACCAAGATACAGCGAGACACGAGTCACAAAAGCTGGTAAATCAGAAGAAGTGGATGTCATAAATTCTCTATAAATAAATAAAAAGACAGAATGATAATATGCCTTCCATCTATTGTTCCTGAATACAATCCAAGTAATCAGAGGAAAGCAGAATCTAGTCCTACCGTATCATTTACACGTAGAGGACACGGCACAACTTTTTTCCTTTTTAGGATAAAAAAGAATTTAGTTCCATTCGGTTTTAATTGAAGTTGTGTATGCCGATGAAGCAACAGACTCCCTCCTCCAGTGTATGTAGATGAATGATGACAGACTGCAAAGGAACAATGGGGAGTTTTTTAGGCTATATTCTCTTTATTTCATAGTTTACTTTGATTATGCCTGCACTGATGATGCAGTAAGAAACTGTGATTCAGTGTTGACTGTGAATCCTTCATTCATTCTTTCTCCCTCCCTTTATCTTTTCTTCTATCTATTCTTTTTCTTCTTCGTTTCTCCATCCTCCCTTCCATCTTCACCTTCCTCCCCTCCTTCCTCTCTTTCTTCCTTTCTTTTTCCTCCTGTTCTATCCATTCTTCCTTTCACTCTTTCTTCCTTCCCTATCCCAACCTTCCTTTCATTTTTTCCTTTTTACCTTTATTGTCTTTTATTACTTTTTCCTTCCTCCTTCTCTCCCTCACGTACTATCACCCTTTCTTTTTTCATTCCATTTTTTCTTCCTTCTTCATTATTTCTTACTCCTCTCTTTCTATCTCCATACTTTGTTCCTTCATTCCCCCTTGTCTTCCCTTCCTCCCTTTTCCCTCTATACCCTTTTCAATCTTCTTTCTTGATGCTTCTCTTTAGTTCTCTATTCCTTACTTCTTGCATTATTCTCCCTCTTCTATGTATTCCTTCCATTCGTTTTCCTTCCCTCCCTCCTTACTTCCTTCTTCTTTTCCTAATCTTTGTCCTGTCCTAATCTTTGTTTAGTCCTCTGTTACTCTTCTTCCTCCTTTCTAAACTTCCCCCACCCAAAGATATAATACTTTATTTTCTTGCAGTGAACTCCAGACACTGCAGTATGGACAGTGCAGTCACACCGTACAGAACACCCTCTGTTGCTTTCTACAGCCGGAGTGAGTTTTTCATTCCGCTGTAAAGAGGCAGTGTTTTATGAAGACGTAGAGAACTTGGCTCTATCTTATAAATTGGAAAGATAATTGGCCCATTGGGGGGAATGAGACTCCTATTAAATCAAATCCGCCATCATCCGTTAGCATGCCATTGCCTGGAATAATGCTTAACGCACAGGGAAGGCCAGCTTGGCCCATAAGTGGTTAGTAATGATGCAGGTATTAGTGAACACTGCTCTGTGGTTTCATCCTCCCAGCTGTTTGGGAAGGTGACGCATGGCTGAGCAGTCACTCAGTGAGTTATGAAAATGTATCTGAATGGCGCTGAAAAGATGGCAACCTGCAGGTTCTGAGCGCCAGAGGTCAGATCAATGAGTGTCTGCTGACAAAGCAAGGTGAAATCTCTTGGGAACCTCAGCCATAAACTGAGCAGATTCCTGGAAGTAGAATTGATGAATTTTTAACAACACCTGGAGAAATGCAGGAATTCCACCACATAAAGGAACCATACTCTAAAAAAGCATTCTTGCTTAAAGGAGTTATACTCTGTGGTCTTTCTAGCATTCTGTATAGAGCTGCCGGCCAGATTACAAACAATTCCTACAATTTACTGTATTTCAAGATCAATTTTTGAAGGAGATGCTTGCATGGGATGCCGTGTGCTTAGAGAGTTGTAGGGTTGCAATATTCATTTTACAATGATGAAAAATAAATCACTTAATATAGAAAGCTTCTAGAGTCCAGCTGGTCTCTGATTCATTGATAGTTTTAGTTCTTTAGATTCCCAAAATTCATTGTCCACAGCTGCTACAATTTCCATACAAAAGTTAGGTTTCTTTCTTTTGATTTAGGCATTTCTAAAGCACCAACGTCACCTTCTAGTAGGCTCACGTACAAGCAGAACATCCACTACAGTGGCCTCATCCACATCCAAACAGGAACAAGTACAGCACCCAAAAAGTCCAGCCCTATCTCACATGCTCCCACCTATGACTATATTTGTGATGGCAATATTGAGTATACAGTATGTGGCAAGTGGTTCTGGGGGATAAGCACAACTGGGAGAATTTTCTTCATTGACATTTCTTGCATTTTAAGGGAAAGTAATATTTGGTGATAGGACTAAAGTGGTCATTGTTTTAAATTGTCCAAGTTACTTCAAACCTTCTGGGACCTAACCTTGTGCCAGAAATGACTCTAAATTGGTTGGGAATATAATGTTAGATATGGAGGAAAGTAACTATAATGCTAACCCTAATGTTATTCCTAACTTCAAAGCCTAAACCTTTTCAGTATGAAAAAACAAATGATTACTATGTCAGCACATGCATGGTGACCACATGGCTTATATGCGTGTATTGTTTAGCAAAAGCCTAAGCATTTGGCATGGTAAAGTGTGAGATTGATTTTAAAGACAAAATTTGTGGTTTTCCTGCTAAATAAATTGCAGCTATATCACTCTGCCCAGCTTGGCCAGTGAAGTCAGTGTTGGATTTATACTGACCAATGAGTCCATGTCACAAAAGTTCAAGAATCACTGGGACACTTTATAAACCTTTACTGCCAAAATGAGGGGTGTGTATGAAGCATAACTCTGATGAACTTTGCAACAGTAAACACTGTGACAGATGTTTTTTTTCATGTTTTACACCAAAGGTAGTAAATCAGTTTACCTTTCTGCTTAATTGATAATGTTTCAGGTCCCTACAGAGGAAATCTGTGTACACATTATTTAAAAGGAAAACAACAGATTGCTTCAATTGTGATTTCATACGCATTGCCAACTCTTGTAACTTCATTTTTCATGTAGGCTGTATATGATGCAGTGTGATTGCCTCCTGGCAGGTTACAGTATGGTGGCTCATTAGCTAACATTCATACCCTTCAGAGTTAAAGTTCTGAGTTTGCTTTCAAAATGCTACCACTGTGGACCTAATATCTTCCCTGTTTTACGTAGGTTTTCCCCCCAAAATACTAGAATATGAATGCATATGTAAATCCCTTTTGATCTGGTAAATGTACCATTGAAGGTGTTTTGTTTCATCTGTTTTATATGTGCAAAGGAATACCTGTTGATCCTGCTAGAATTCCAGAGAGACTGTAACTCTTGTTCATCTTCTTCCTCTGTACATAAATATCAGACAGATAGATCTGCTTTTGTACCTAAAAAGAGCCCCTCCATCTATTTTTTTCAAATGAGAAGAGGGATGGTAGTAAAAAAGAAACCAAGCAGCCTTTGTAATTAAAAAGATTCCATAGTTTTGAGAAAAGGGCCTGGAAAAAGAAGGGTGATGCAGCCTCAACTCAACTCAAGGATAGGCTGTAATATATTACATTTTGGATAGCCTTTACTTGACCATACCGTTTATATGGTGGTAATAATGTGAGTGGGATGCCCCTGGATCTGAACTTAGCTGCTGTGATCTACAAGATCACCTTTATTGATATAAAGAGTTGGCTAACTTCAAACCAAAAGAATCCAATGAACAACAGACTAAACATGGATTGTTAACGAAATAACATCAAATCATCTCTCTTGTACAGTTCCACTTTGTTGCCTCTAATTTAATGGCTTTACCATATCAATATCAGGACCCAGTTTATCTGTCTTATTGGCTGGTCAGGCATAATAATTGGACAGAATGAGAGCTTAATCAATAATTTGGTGATTAGGAGAACACAGGAACTAAGTGAAACTAAATCTGAAGGAAGGAAGGCATTTGGCTAATTAAAGCAGACTTACCAGGCAGGTACTATGTACCTTGTAGATAGGACTCAAAATCAGACTAAACAACGAAAAATGGCGGCAATATGGTACAGAGGGCATAGGCAGCCAACAGGTCAGTTGAATTTTCTTTACCTTCACTAAACAATTTAGCATGATTTACTTTCTCACTCACCGCTTTGAGATTTCACATCTTGTTGCAGGGAGGTGAACTCCAGTTAAACTCCTGAGTCTCTGTGCTTTGACAGCTTTGTTAGTTTCAGCATACTGATATAGCTGACATTTTCACTTAAAGATTGCATTGGATGCTGGCTGTAAATTTCGGAACAAAATAGGATTTTTTTTTAACTAGCCTACTCTGCTGAAGGGCTTCCTAGACATGATTAAAATATATATCGAAACAAAATGCTTCTTGTATACCTTGCTGTGCCTAGAGAGAACGTGAAAGTAAAACAGAAGCAGAGAGAAAGTATTTCTGGCTGTTGCTTACAATCACACCCAGCCTTATTACTTAAATATAAACTAATTGAAATATGAATGGAGGTACTTATTTTTACCTGAGAACACAGGAAAACTGCTTTGACCTGGGTATAAACCTTGGGGAACAAAATGGGGCCATCACTGCTGATATTCTAAACAGAAAAGTTTAGGTGAATAAATATGATGTGGTATTTCAAAAACATATACAATTACATGGGTTAAGTCCATATATCTTTTTATACAGTAAGTTAAAGCAGACTTTCATAACCTTTTTTAACCTGGGGGAACCCTTGAAATAACTTTCAGGACTTCAGGGAACCCCTGCTATAAATACTATGTCCACAGCTCACAATACATTGGCCTGATAGTCAATTGGAAGAATATCATCCTTACAGATAGACAAAATAATGATTGACGTGACTTAATCTGACCTTAGAAGTACAGATTGTTCATTGCTTAAGGACCCCCCAGTAACCGCTAGAGGAACCCTGGTTGAGAAACACTAAAATATAAAATATTTTGTAATTTTTTAGTTGGTTTTGATGGATCAGTTGTTATTAAATTATCCTTTGTGTTTAGTGGATTACTACCACTAGATGGAGCTGTGTCTTCATGTTAATGTGTAACAAATTCTTTATTACCTGTTTATATCTCTAATCTGTCAACTATGGCAACAAAGACAAGTGTGAATGCCAAAAGACATCTGACCCGAGATTAGGCTTAGATTCATTCTGAAATATTTTCCAGGTTAAAACATTTCAGTTTATACTAATCAGTAGTTCATTTAGGTGATGTAGATAACATTGGAAAGCCTTGATTAAAACCCAACTCTGTGCTCATTTTATTAGTTTTAGTTTTTTTCTACAGTGAAAAAAACATGTAGCAGATAGATAAAACATCAGTGATGGAAAAAGACATTTGGACGGGCTGTTACCATAGTTGACAAGCTCTGCACTGCCACCTATGACAGCAGATTGATACGAGCTAAGAGGAATGCGGTGTAAATGTCTTCTTAACAGTTTACCAGCTCATGAGAGATACAGTTATAAATTTGATAAGTTTGTTGTCATGCAGCATTATTATCCAGCCTGCATCAGACAATTCACCGACATCCTAAGAGCACTGTAGTATTTTGGGACATGTAATTCTAATTTCATATACAGAATTGCTAGGCTAATGGCTTCATGCTCCATGCATAAACTCCTATCTGGCTATCATTTTGAAAAATTACAACAATAACAAAAAAGCTGGAGTTTCACTTCAAATCAAAGAGGCTTTTTCAAAGCAAGGTTGATACTTTTTCCGATGCGATCCATTAAGCCACCGCCTGTAATTGGAATATGTTCTGTTATTCATTATATGAGTTCCTGAAGATGCTTTTCATATTCTGTTACCATAGTGAATATGCAATATAAGTTCCACTACACAACTCTTATGAACGGAAGATGTTGTATTGAGATGTGCGCCAGGCTCTCTGTCACAGGGCTAGCTGTTCCTGTGATCTCATGTCACAATTCATTAGTGGGGTTCGCTTGTAAAATCCGGTGAGTAGGCCAAGAACGAGGCCAGCAGTTTGCTCGCAGGCCAGCCAAACGCCCAATACATGACAGCTGACCCACGCTTATTTATTTAGGTCTACTCTCTAAAACGGGAAGAACTCCCAGGAAGCGAGCTGGCACCACGCCTGGTAAATTCAAAGGGTACGTGAGAGATAAACCAGCTGACATTTATAAGAACAGTCTTGGAGCTGCCATGAACATTTTGCCCTGCTGGCCTCATTGCTACTTGTAAGATTAACTGGCATGTTAACCTACTTTCACTGCAACGACTTTTAACCCCAGAGATCTCACCTTTCCTGTTCAACCATAGTTAAAAGATTTGTGTAACAATATTTCTTTCATCATTTCTTTCATCATTGTTCCTGATTAACTGCTGAACTGTGTGCATTCAGTTTCATTATGGGTAGAAAAAAAAAGCTTGTATCATCTTCCTTAGCTGAACAAGGACTTGTAGAGCACCATGGCATACTAAAGACTCTTTCTAAATCTACCTTACCTGGGGAACAACCCACCATTCTCAATTTATAGCTTCCTTCCATTCTTTCTGATTCCATCCAACCATTACATCATGTGTTGGCCCATTCCTAGTCCTCCTATGCATGCTTTCTGTTTAGCATGCAAGCACCATACGTCAAAAGGAAACTTTGAATTTTTTTTGCCTTCTAAGTTTCTATGTGTTTATGAATCTTTACAAGTCTACACGATAAATTCATGACGTCACATCACAATATACAGCAGAAGTACACCGCCTGTCCGAAAAAATCACATACTTCAATATTTCATTGGATCACCTTTATTTGCTTATGACACACATTCATCATGGTATCATTTCGATAAACTATCTCAAACCATCTAGATCTGCAATAATTTTTTGCCAAGCTCTTGCTTGAGAGATGGGAGAGTCAGACTGCTGCATAAAGTCTTCTCCAGTAATACCCAAAGATTCCCCATGGGGTTAAGGTCTGGACTTTGTAGTGGCCAACCCAGGCGTGAATATGATGTGTCATTCTCCCTTCTCTTTCATAATTTGAGCCCACTGGATCCTGGTATTATCATATTAGGACATGCCCATGCCTTCAGTAAAACAAAAGTTCCATTGATGGAAAAAAACATTTAGCATTTTCAGGTAGTCAGCTGACCTAATTTTTTGGGCACATAATGTTACTTAACCTACCCTGACCACCTAAAGCAACCCCCGATCATAACGTTGCCCCTACAGGCTTGAAGACTTTTTTGGCCAGACAGTATATAACTGTACAAAAAACAGCATGTTTATAGCTAAAAAGCAAACCCTGAGCTCCAGTCCAGTGTATTAGCCTAGGTTGAGATGAACAGAAGAAACCATTAGACATAGTAATACAATATATAATGTCTTGTTATTTTTCCTAAAAATAACTTCAGGATCTCCATATGTGGATTTCAAATATGTCTAAATATGCCCACACATTCTCCTACACACTTTCTTTACAATTACATTGAGCTTTACGTTGGGATATGATATTTAGCTATGTATGGTGAGTGGTCTTACAAGAGTTTTCATACATCCAAACCTGTTATTCTCGACGGTAGATGGGATCTAAACTACTACTGCAGGACATAATAACATCTACCGGCAGTCATTATACATGCTTTCAAGAGTAATTCTAGGCAACAGCTGAAAGCATTCACTAACATACTAATTCAATCCAGTAAGCATGGCAACTGTGCTTAAGTCACAAAGTTCACTATGGGTCTCATTTAAAAAGCATCGGTATGGTTGCACCGCACAATTATGAAGCACATAAAACCAGAGTTTTTCTTCTAATGGTTTTTTAACAAGAATGTGACTAACTACTACTAGACAGACAGTTCCTTGTGTTAAAATAAAAAGTCAAGAGGAGTGCCTCGTAACATTTTATCATCCTAATTAGCTTTTTCTTTTATGCCCCATATTATACATTTAAAGTCAGATCTGGTGACTCCATCACTGGCTGCTCTTTACAGTGACTTTGTGTGGTTTAAGTTTGATTTGTTACTCTTTTTTCAGTAATGTAGTGTTGTGTAAACTGCCTCCACTTCCATGGCTCCATGAGAGTTGGTTGGGGCTAACAGAAATTAGCCTTGTTCTGTTTTTTGCCTCAGTAAACCCGACGAAGAAGCAACACCGTATGGTTATTGGACTTTTCTATACCAGATAAAGTGTTTTTATGTGTAGGAAGTGTTGGGTCTCATTTGGGGCCCACATTCCAATTTTAAATCTGGGCCCTGAGCAATTTATATACATTTTCCTAATATTTCAGCACTTCAATATAACTTTCAGTATTATTCAGACCTTGGATAAGAACAGTGAAAGGCAGCTCATTGAGTTGAACTTTGTACAGGGATATGGGGATTGGACCAATTAGGGTCCTTTCAGACCCACATTGCAAACTTCTGGTGTGCAGCCAGAAGTGGCAAACTGTGCAGCAGGCAACGCGTTTTGCTCTTGGCTATGGCTGCAGTGCAGATCTTCTGAGCACGACTACCACTGTCAAAAGCAACATGTTGTGTTTGCAAACTGTATTTCAATGCTGTGACTTATTCACTTGAATGGGAGCGGTTGGGACTGCTGTTGATCCTGCAGACCACTGCGTCTCACCGAAGATTTGAAATTAGCCTAAGTGTAACAATTGTAGAGCTTGCTTCTTGCAACTAATCTTTTCCCAGTTACAGACCATCAATGCCTCGTTTTGTCTTCTGTCTTTGTGTAGAGGTTGCCATCTTAGTTGCGGCAGGGCTTTGCTTCCTCATGCCAGTTCCTCTAGCAAGAAGAACAATGAGCAGAACAGAAGTGATATCACTGAACTTCACCTAACTCAGAATGGTCGTCAGAGTCATCTCTAAATCTTTGCAAATGTTTTGTTAATGTTTGTTGTAAATATTGCTCTTAAACAAACCAATGCCCACACAATCAAAAAGAAAAACCCAATAGAGATAAAGCAGACATTATATCAACCTAAAAAGGACCTTTTCCTGAACAAAACTCTCATTTAATAGTTAAGCAAAGAATAAAAAAGAACCATTTATAAATTGATCATTTACAAACATTCTGAGCAATCTATCTTCCCTGCCTCTCTTCTTTTCAAGAGACCATTGATTCCGTTCCTTAGCGAAGACCATACTTTCTCTTTATGCCATCATTAGCATTTTGTATTGAGTAGATATGACATTTAATGAAATGGTGGTATTGTGTTTTGCTGTGACTATTGATACAAACAAAGCCATCATGATGAATTATATACCTATTATAAAAGAGTATCATTGTGAGTGCAGAGATCAGCGGGCGCATGGGGAAACATGTTGGAGATGTGAATGATGGATTCATTGCTAACAATGTTAAGTGGATAACTGAATATAATAAGAGCCTCATCTGACAGGTGAGGAATTCATTTTGTGTTCTGTAAACAAGAAAATTACTTTACACTCAAGTGGGAAAATGTTCTTTCCTGTCATTTTTTCTGTATTTAAATGTATTAAAAATGTCCAAGCGAGGACGATCATTAGAAGGCCATAAGGCGATTGAAAGGAACTCCCGTGTCATATCTTATGTGCAAAAATAGGTTGGAAAAGCTGGAAGTGTTCAGTCTGGAAAGACCTAAAGGCAAATATTACCACTGGGAAAAATGAAAAACTATTCTTGTATTTGAGACCCCCCAGCACTGTATAGGTAAATGCTTATTCTTGTAGGGTACCAATATTACTTACCTTTACCTGTGGGTGAACATACCAAAGTGGCTATTTGCTGTAAACCCATTGAGGAGAACCTGAGATCAGAGGCCATTGCCCATGTAAATAGTGGTGAGATTCCTGATTGGCTGGTGATTGTTAGGAGTGGTCACATCCCCAACAAGCAACAACCAATGGGATTGTTGCCTTCCATCTACTAAAACCAAATTGGAGGGTGGGTTTCTAATGTACGTAGCAGAAGAATTCTTATCATTTGGTGGTTATTAGTGACATTGTGTGGAATGTAGGACTAGCAGTGAGAATGCTAGGGACCACATTACAACCCAGAATAAAAAGAGTGCTAGCTGCCAGGGGACCAAGTGGTAAGGTAAGTAAAAGTGCTTTTTACCGGCACTAGCAAAAATGAGCATTGGACCCTTGTAATGCAGGACAGCAAAAATGCTAGAGTTTTAGGTGTATCTAAACTCTAAACCCTAAACCCTAAAAAGAAGAAAAGGGAGTAAATGTGATCACTAACAATATACTAATTTTTGCTCACTTTTGGTTTGTTAAGTATACCCACTGTATAATACACCAACTTGATGATTCTGTAATTTTGGTATTGTGATAAGTAGTGTAGTTGTGATAGTGATGTAGGGGCTGGAAGAAACCACAGCACTCACCAAGAAGTTGCCACACCTGAAAGTTAACTAGCAAAATGAGAGTAAGGATCAGTTGTGGAGGCGTTAGGACAGATCCCACAATTTGGTAATCAGCATAAAGATCAGAGATTGCACGTTTACTTTGTTTGTGACTCCGAAGTCACAAAGATCAGACAGCTAGCATTTGATTTATTTCATGTATTTCTCCGAAGACAGGTTCCCTTTACAAGGTCCACTACATATCAGAGGAGACTTTTGTAGGAGGCTGATTTGTCCCGATTTTGGCTTTCCAAACATTGGATCTTTTTTTTCCATTCTACTGAGCTAGCTTGTTATAAATGACCCCTCGATTCATCTTTTTAAAGAAGCTTATCTGGTGTGTTAAAGACTCCTGTGCAAGGAAGAAGGTTCATTGTGAGCCAGCTCTGTACACCATTGTAGTTTGTCAGCTTCTATTATGCCGTCTCTGTGCCTACACACATCAAAAACTACAGTTCAAGCTCTGTACACATTTGACAGCGGTACACGGGTGCGGTGCAGCCCACACACTCATTATACAGCTATTCAAAGACAAGGGAATTGCAGCATGACACCGGGCTCCGCACATTTCTACGCAACCCTTCATTCTCACAAACGATTCCGACTAACATTACCTTCACCGATGAGCAAAACGGAAAAAGTTTGCATAATCGTCTCGTGGATAATGGGCACACAGTCATTATGAATGTGGATCAAACATACTGGAACATCAGCATTTGTTTAATTGGCTTTGTTATAGTAAATACAAACTTTTCTATAGCGGAGAATGATGCGCCATGCTTGGCACAGCTGCTAGCGCAGGTGATAATAGAGGTTTCAGGCAACAATATTTTATTTCCTGTGGGTTAAATTCTCGTCAAACACCTAAAGTGCCATGTTTCAGTCAGCTGACTGCTGAAGCGGGACGCTTTTGGAATATTAAATTTCTAAATAAAAAGGTTTATTTCTGCTTCAAAGGGTAGTAAGAAATAAATAAGTTATATTGCTGTTTATATAGACATAAGTGCAACAACCATTCTTTTATAATAAATTGTAATACGCAGTTCTGCCACTAGGTGGTAGCGGTAAATTTAAAGCTAGTAGAATATATGCTCTTTAAAGGAACTTCATGGTTATGATGTCTGCCTGTTCCTGTTGTCTTTAGTGAAACAAGAAGGACTGTCCTATGTCCAGCATCATATTGACTGGTATCTGCAGCAACTTTTCCAACTTTTTTTTAAACAATGTTGTGGATTATTCCATGTTACTCCACAATCCAGACAAAAGTTATAAAGAATATCATTTTATGTATATGTTAAAGAATAACTAAATCATTTTTTAAAGAACATGACACCAAATTTAACAAATAGTACCTTATATTCTCAAATATAAACTGCTTAGAATTTTAAACTGAGATATCAAAATTTTGCTGAATAATACAGGAAATGTATTTATTTAATTAAATTGATTTCTACATGTGTGATATGTTATTTCTAAAACATTTACTTTTAAGTTGTTTATGACAGGTCACTTGCACCTAAATAATCTTTTGTGCATTATTGTTGACTATCAGTAGATGGTGTTGTGTCCTCATGTGAAGTGTATAACAAACTCTAATATCTCTAATGAGGACACAGTGCCACTTACAGGTGTGAGCTGAGTATAAACCAATGTTTGTTTTCTAAGGCATTTGAGGGGTTAAAAAAAAAATCTTGGTTTATACTTGAATGTATATATATAGGTAAAAACACAGATTAATGAAGGATTTGAAATGCTTACTTGGAGTGTTTTCACTTTTTATAAATCATCTGTTTTTTTTTTTGTTTTTTTTTGCAATGTGTCTTTGAACTAGTCAGTATCCTAACACAGCACCCTGTCTCGTTGCATGTCATATCCTAATCCTATGTGTCCTTTTTAACAAATGTTTGGTGATATCAGAGGTCTTTATCTAACTCCAATGTTGGGCAATTTCTAAAAATGTGGCACATGTGACTCTTCATTATTTTGTAAATCTATGGAATAGGGAGGGAAGTTTTGACACATTGGCCTTACAGGAAATGTGGTTAATTATACTGGACATCATTTAACCTGCTGGATTGGTGAGTCAGCACTGGAGAAAAGGTGAGTATAGCAGCAGGGGAGCTGAAAAAAATGTTTTTTTATTTTTATAAACTGCAGGGGGCTTCATTTTTGTTTTTATATCAAATCTGGAATGTGATACTTTAAATGCATATTTTTCACTTTAAAAAATCATTATTATACTAGTATTACATTTTCCACTACACAAATATACCTGGCCTTTTCAGCTAAGTGGTGCAGTCTATGAAAATAAACACTGACAGGCTTTTAATTTCAAGCCTGAAAATATTTGCTGTAATAACTTAACTGCCTGAATGTCAGAGCCGGCTGTCAGTGTGTTTTTATTTAAGTTTATTGTATAACACGCTAAACCAATTGGCGGAAGATACCCGCTGCAGCACTTCATCATCAACAAATGTCACATCTCAATTATACATTCCGCAGATGATTTAACCCACCCACCTGCTTTATATCAACAGGGATGTCATTAGACAGGAGTTGTGTGATTTCATTCTAAAGGTCACAGTCAGCATTCTGTCCCGCTTATCAGGGACACACTTAGATAAATAGTTTATGGCTTGTCATTTTGGTTTCCAGTCAAATATGACAAACATTGACAAAGAAATAAATAAAGCCTATGAGTGATTCTCCATTGCCTTTCTGTGTAAATGAAATTTAACCTGGTTCCCTTCCTTCTTTTTTTGCAACTGATAAGAAGTTCTACAATAGTAAAAGTTGAATGACTTGTTGTATCTGTATTATTCTCATTGTGATGTAACATTAACATATTTAAATGCTTGCTGTCCATATTTTGATTGCTATATTTCACATGCAGCTTTGTTAAGGCTCCCCCTAGTGGACATTTGTATATCAGGATATATGATCATTTAGGAATAAAAGTAGACCTAAGACATAAATGATAGCAGCTCTGTATTGAGTAATGCATCCATGAATATATTTTTAAAGACAAGTATGTAAGCACCTGAATTTTGTATCGTCCATGAACAGTCCCAGTATAGCAGAGATCCCATCACAGAAGGAGACATAGCACCAAATAGTGAATCACCACAAGTTCAAAATAGCCATTACTTTTTTGTGATAAATACAATTTACCCCCAATAATTCCTGTTAAAACTATTTTTGCATTTTACAAGTCAGAAAGACGAGTGGCATGAGTAGCGCTTGGTCTTGTTCAGCAGCTGGCACTCTCCGCAGACATCCGCTGTCAGGCAGCAGGTGGTACGGCCAATTTAAGTGGTAAAACATCATCCAGCTTACTGTTACCCATCCAAAGCTACAAATCAATTTGCCCTTATCATCAAAACCACTCTGCGGGAAATGCTGCGAATGCTGATAGTACAGGAGCTATTGAAAACCAATTCTGTTATGGACCAGAAACAAAGAATTGCTTTTAAAGTGTTTTTGACTAGCAAGAGCCAGGTTTTGGGAAGCAATCTGCAACCTTCGGGGACTTCTAGTTCTCCTGCAACTTCTGTTCCTCTGCTTTGATGATCTTAAAGCTGAACTCCAGGCAAACATCACAAGACAAGGATGATATACATATATAGGAGCTGTGCCAACTTCTAAAGGATCAATATATCTGTTCAATGACACTTACAGATCTTGTCCATTCCCCACCTGTCACTGGTTTTCTCTATATGGCTGTTGGTAAGACTTTCCATGTGATCATCAGCACATTGCTGTAACTGACCTATCCTCCTGTAAAATAACCTGGGGTTCTAGAACACTACAGAAAAAAGAATCGTGGAAAATATGCTTGCAATTCAATATTCAGTGTATTTTATGTAGCAGCCAAATGGCAGCTCATGACTGATTGTATTGAAGGGGGAGCAAACCTTATATATTAAGGCTGCCTTCAAAAGAGTATATGTACATTATGGGGTACTGTCATTCATTAGGATGCCACCATAATGCACATATAGAGCTTACAACAATGTAGAGAAAATTGCACGGGTGTGTTTTAATATTTAACATTTAAATGCTTTCTCCAAACAATGCACAGTTTGCCTGTGAGCAAATTGAAGAAGTCTTTAACTCCTGGGTGTTCCTGCCCACTTTCGTTTGCATTATCTTCTCTTGTTATCTTCTAAAATGTATGCAATATAAAATAATATATGATATAAATATATGAATAAATAATAAATATTATTATTAAAAAGGATTTATATAGCACCAACATATTACGCAGTGCTGTACTAATACAGACAGTGATACAGGAGGAGAGGACCCTGCCCCATATATATATATATATATATATATATATTCTAGATTTATGCAAGATCTGCCTTGGATTGAGTGATCCCGCATATTTCCCGGTGGCTGGCACCTTCCCTGGTCACCCGCTCTGTAGTACTGGTAGTTTAGGGCCAAGTTCACTATGGTTGTAGTGTGGTTACCGCTTCCTCATGCCAGGGTACTGCTTCCTCAGGGGAGATGCTGCAAGTAGCTTCTCCTCGCAGAAGCTCCATAAAGAATGAATGGGGGTGGCAGTGAGCGGTACAGTACCATAAGCAGCTTTCAAATATATAGACAGCGGTTCTTTAAAAATCAGCTCTGTAGTGAAATGACCTGGGATCGCTCAACCCTGAGGCAGTTTAGAAAAAATACCCAAGTGTAATTGTCTGTTTTTTACAGCTGCTAATTAAAGAAAAAGCATAGGAATAGTAAGCGGTATCTTTGTAATCTTTGTAACTATGGACTTCAGGACTGAAAGATGTTTCTCTCTTTCCATGAATAGGATCAGATTTGTAGCGTCACATATAAAAAACCAGCGTGCCTCTGAACGCTGTAGATTTTCCCATTAGCTGGCAATGGCATGCTAATGTTATGCAAGAGTTAGGCCAAATGATTTGTCTAGCAAAGCCACTAAAACTTCTGGCCGGAAAGCCTAGAACAACCAGGGAATAACACATCACAGACAGCCATCGGATCATCCTCCGGAATCTGTGAACGCACTCAGCCGGTTCCTACTTCATTTTCTCCTACCAGCATGGAATAAACGGCTGTGAATGAACAGTTACAATTGTGTAGCAGCCGCAAAACACCTGCTGCTTAAAGGAAATCCAGCAGGAGCGAAATGCGTAGGAGGTCATCACTGACCTCTCCTGAACTTACTTGTTCCTTGGCTGCCATCCTGATGCTTTGGCTTCAGAACTTTTTGAAGACCTGTATGGTCTACATTCTTGTGAATTAGAAGTACTGAAGTTATAGACAGCCAGGAAATCTGCTTTTCTGGAATAGAGGGGGGGGGTGAGAGGAAGAACAGAAGAAAGAAGGGTAGGAAAATGGGAAAAATAAAACAAAGAATAAGAGGAAGAAATTAGAATGTATGGAGGATCAGTGAATGAAGGATGTAGGGGGGATGAAATGTTGAATTAAAAAAAGGCAGGATAGAGGGAGGGGCTAAGTGAGGGTTAAGAGAAGGAAGGAAGGAAGAAAGGAAGGAATGAAGGAAGGAAAAAAGGAGTAAAAGCAAAGGAAGCAAAGAAATAGGGAGTAAAGGTTTAAGTGGAGGGTGAATGTGGAAGGAAGGAAAGGGAGAAGGAATACATTTTGGGTGAGAGGAGGAAAGGAGGGAGGGATGAAATGGAGGGTGAATGGAAGGGGAAAGGATGAGGGAAGGATGAAAGGGGGAGGAATGAAACAGAGGATGAAAGGACGAAAGAAGGAAGAAAAAAGGAACAAAATGAAGGGTGAGTGGAAAACAGGAAGGATGGAAGGAGGAAAGAATGGAACAGGAGGAATGGAAGAAAGAGGGAGGAGGTATGAAATGGTTGATAAAAAGTAAATAGAAGAATGAAGGGAGAGAGGGGCAATGTGAAGGGTAAGAGAAAGAAGGAAGAAAGGAAGGATAAAGCAAAACATGAGAAGTAATACGGAGGGAAGAACAAAATGGAGGGTGACGGGTAGAAGAAAGGAGAGAAGGATGAAAAATGGAGAAATAGGCAGGGAATGAAAAGAACGAAGATGGAAGGAGGGAGGGAAAAAATGAAGGGAGAAAGAAAGAAGGATGGGGATAAAAAAGGAAGGAAGGGAGGAAGGATGAAGCACAAAGTAGGAAGAAAAAACAAGAAAAAAGAAAAGGAAAGATGAAGAGAAGAAAAAGGATGAATCAGAGGTTTAGAATAAGTAAATACAGCTGTATTGTGTGCCAATGGCTCAGATCCAAGCACCTTTGTACATTGTTTGTATTCGCAGAGGCTTCATGTGACCCCACTGTGACCAGGACCCCCCAATCCCATGTGCTGTGGTGTATGGGCCGATGAGGGTAAAGATACACCAGTAAGTCTCTTTTCAGTATTAACTTCCCAGGCAGCTCTAGGAAGTTCATGTAAGAAAGCATTACAGCTAAGCATTGAGGAAGTTCCAGAAAGAAAGCTCATCCAATTTATCAGGCGCCCTAGGAATCACAGGGTTGCATCTCAATTCCCCTCCAAGAATAGCGCTGAAGGTCTCATTCAGTAAACAGGATTGTAATCTGATTTTTTTTAGGGCAGATAATGTTTGACAAAGTAGCTCGGTTTCTGGCTGTCTTTGCTTTGAAGCCAATTGCAGTGCTGTATGTAATGTATTAATACACTGCAGAGCCGAGCAGATGCCTCCCTTCGCTCAGTGTCAGAAAGTATTACCTTTCTCTCTCTGCCAGATTGGCATCTTCTGTGGCCTTTTTATGCCTGGCTTCCCAACTGGCAGGCAATGCGCAGTCAAAGCTGACTGATGCACTCGACTGCTTGAAGCCGTAGAAAAGGATGACAAGAGAGAGGCCATCAGGAACAAGATTTGTACTTAATCTGCATACAGACAGAGCTAAGCTTGGACAATTTTCTTCTGATTCTTAGTGCTATTTTACTATAATATCTCAGTTTTTGTCCAGCCTCCAAGCCAGGGTCTTACAGTATATACAGAAACATACCGTGCAACCTAATAAATTCCTTATAAACCTGCTGGACAAAAACCAATAAATATGCTGTTAGGATGAGAAAGCATAGTGAAAGAAAGCTCAGCAGTATGCTGCTTCTCCTTCACTGTCCACTCACTGCCTGAAAAAAGGGACAAGACCTGTAACTGTTGTAGCAGCACAAAAAGTTGCAGCACAAAAAGTTCAGATTTCTAGCTTTGCTTGATATGGCTAGCCTGGGTGCCAGAGATGTGTAAATGTCAGGACTGAATATACAAATATACAGATCTTTTTGAAGATCCTTTTGAATTATACATTTTATATTTATTTTATCTGGGTATTTAGTGGTTTGCCTGTAGTTAATCTATAATATTGTTGGCTTCTTCCTGGCTGGCATATCAGTGATTGATGATCCGGTGTTTCATGCAATGCAGAGGTACTTCTGCTTGAGCAACAAAACCCAATAAATTCCAAATCTCCCTATTTGACAGTTGTCAGACAGAACAGGAAGTGAGGAAACATATCCCCACAACCTACCTGTTTGATGGGTCTTAAAGGGAATAAGGGGAACACAATCCTATCTTTCTCAGGAATTTTTTGCAGTCTATGTCTCCATATGAGAGAATTTACCTCATTTCCTATGCAAGTGACATATCAAACAAAACCAGAGGAGCGTAGAAATTCCTTCGGTGACAACAGAAAAGTTTTTATTGTTGTCTGTGTTCCCTTTCCACAATTGGTGGCCATTCCACAGGAAACGAAAATAAATCTTTCCTATTGGAACAGGGAATAAAAATCCTGGCAACCCTTTTTCCATCCATTGCCATTAATTCTGTCAAATCTAGCTGTCTTTCAGTTTAATTCTGACTTACTGACCAAGACAAGCCTATACAGTTTTCCAAAAATAATGTAAAAAAATGGTAACAACCAACCAGGCCCCAATGCAGAGTGGAAAGAATTTGGCAGATTGCTATAGACAAGACACATCTTCTTCTGCTGTGTTGGTGATGCCAGCAATCCAGCGCTCAATTCTCAGCAGACATATGCCGTTCTGTGCAGACATGTTTAATTATTAAGTAACTGTTGTTCCTCCATGTCAGCTTGGAATCCTGCTGAGGAGTACAGCAGGAAGACTCCCGCTTCAGTGTGAAACTTTCTCATACCCTGGCACCGACGCCAGCTCATTTTTCAGCGTGCCCACAATGCTATTAAGTAAATGAGGTTGGTAAACATGTCATAAAATAAGCTCATTATAACATGGCAGGCGGCGATGTTGCTTTCATTCTGAACATGAAGATCGGCTTTGCTCCATGATCACCGTTTAAATTAGTAATATTGTTTAATGTTAATCTTAATGGCGTTTCAGCGGGAATTTACTTTTTAAAACGCTTGGTAATTGCCTGTCTCTGGAGTTTTCAGGCTTTAAGCTGGTAGGGTTTGAATGAGGACCTGCCACCTTGGCACACTTATAACAGAAGCAGGTCTAGCTTAAAGGGAAATGATGTGCAGCACTCTATATGGGAATATTTTATATTATGTCATATTGGAATGAAAGAGTCGTTGGAAATCCAACCTTTCCAGCTGTGGTATAAATGAATAAGTAGAAATAGTACATCCACCAGGATAAATTGATGAATGACATTAGGGGACTGTTGTGCACAATAGGTTTTCGCCCAAGATGATCACAATTGTGTTTGCCCACAGTCATCTAGCATGTATGCAGCACTTGGGGTTGGTAAAGCTCAGTTTAATCATCTTGGAGATGTTTTTGGGAATCAAAATGCTAATCAGTAGCCATAATGTTAACCTTAACAGTGACCCCAGTGCAAACATTTATCCTAATAATGGGCCTGTGATTAAAGCTCTCCAAGGCTGGAGAGGATATACTTTCATCAGTGAAGCTGGGTGGTCCAGCAAACCTGGAAAGAATTTCTTAAAAGTAATTTGCAATTTGTTTCAGTCCTGGACCAGATCCATTTCAGGATTGCTGGATCCCCAGCTTCACTGATGAAAGTGTATCCTTGCCAGTCTTGGAGAGCTTTAAAAAAACAGACCCAATAACTCTAAAGTGGACGTTCTAAAACAAATCCAAGGTTTGCTTTACTGTCAGTTTCCACAACTCCAAACAAAATCATGTCAAAAACTTGGAAAAAAAAATAATTATTTTGGGCTATGTATGGGCAGCACGGTGGCTCAGGGGTTAGCACTCCGGCCTTTGCAGCACTAGGTCCCAGGTTCGATCCCCAGCCAGGACATTATCTGCATGGAGTTTGCAGGTTCTCCCCGTGTCTGCGTGGGTTTCCTCCGGGTACTCCGGTTTCCTCCCACATCCCAAAAACATGCAGTTAGGTTAATTGGCTTCTCCCTAACAATTGACCTTAGACTACATTAATGACATATGACTATGGTAGGGACATTAGATTGTGAGCTCCTTTGAGGGACAGTTAGTGACACGACTATGTACAGCGCTGCGTAATATGATGGCGCTATATAAATACTGTATAATAATAATAATAATAATAATTACTCCAACCTCTGGTAGGTGTAGGTATCAGTGCCTTAATGTCAGATGACTTGGATGCCAACACCAGGAAATCAGACTTGGCTTAAATATACTCTAAATTTAAAAAATTTGCAATAAAAGAGCCCCTGATATAAGCACACACCTCACATCCACTCCTTGACAATTCCGTCTAATTGGTTTGGAACTTATTTGTGCATCGCTGGTTTTGATAATGAAGCAGCAATCCATTCGATGACAACAATACAATGCTTTCAATCAACCGGGATAGAAAGAGCTAAAACAGATCGAGCTTTAAGATTGTGGCAACATCTTTATATTCTGGATTGATAAAACTATTGTATGAACTTTCTTAAAATATTTCCCTGTTATGAAGATACGGCACACAAAGTAAATTTACATTTTAATTATAACGGGAGACAAAAAAGTGACACAGCAGTTTTAAAACTCCGAGCTAACGGCAAAGAGAGAAATTAAAAGAATTACATTTTTCCACTAGAAGATTAATGGATGTATTGTGTCCCTCAGCTCTGCTGGGAAAAGGGGGTTTTGTTGGCTTCTTTTGCTTGTGAAAATATTTAGCATTTTGTTCCTTTGATAAGCCATTGAATTTGATATCAATAAGGAACCATTGTTTTGTAAAGTGACTGTGGAGGAGATCATATCGGATAAATGTATTTCCTGGGGGAAAGGGGGGCTTTAGTAAATGGTACAGCATTGCGTTCTTAGCTCAGATGTACAATGTTATTTGGTTTTTCAAAAATAGAAAAAATAATAAATCATAGGCTAATAAAACAGAATTTGAACTATATTGTATGTGTATGTTATTCGAACTTTTTTTGCATTTTCAGAAGTTCTATAAACTTTGGGGAGTGCAGGCATATTACTTAAAATTGTACATAAACCATAAATCTACATGTTAGCTTTTTGTTTTTTTTTGTTGGTTTTAGAAATGTATATATATAAAATTTTTCTTTACACACCTAGGTTCTGTTCACTACATCTAAGCAAATGTTTGAAGTTTACCAAACCCGATTCTATGTGAACCATATTAAGGAATCCCAGAACAGCCTCCATTGTTGGGGCACATATTGGGTAGCATTTCAATGAGCTGGTGCTTGTCAGGGGTGGCACCACCGGAGCTGGTGATGGCACTGAGGGTGGTATACACACCATTCAGTGGTTGGCAACCTAAGAAACCATCTGGAAACTTGTAATTACCTTGGCAATTGCTTTTGAATGTCCATATTACTTTGCAAACTTGGCGAGAGTTGAACACCTAAAGTTTCATGCAAAATCAAACCTTATCTCTCATTACAGTATTGCTTATTATTGCAATGTACAACAACACACATGTACATATGTGTTTCTATTAATTTCCTTTAATTTTGAAACATACTGCAATGCAAATGTGGTGTGAAGCAAGAAAAGCATCTGCACTATAGCACTTTGCCACAAAAAGATATAATTTTTCTGTGTGTTGTAATGATCTGTATTACTTTACACAAAGATTTGAATATTCTATGTGTTGTAATGGTATGTATTACTTTACACAAAGATATGAATATTCTATGTGTTGTAATACTCTGTATTACTTTACACAAGGATGTGAATATTCAATGTGTTGTAATGCTATGTATTACTTTACACAAAAGATGTGAATATTCTGTGTGATATAATGGTCATTGTCACCAACAATCTTCTTTTTTTTCACTGTGTTGAGTTGCAATGGTAGCCTTTTCAAAATGAATATGTCTTCTATGTGATGCTCCTCAAGACACAACCTTAACGTGCACAAGAATACAAATTAATGCATCAGATATATAACAGGATATGTAATACACCTTCAGTTTATTGCAAGACCAACACCATATTATTATTATTATCACCATATATCAGTAAGAAACATTTGGGGGTCAGACTTTTTTTCTATCTTAGAGCTACTTTGGAGTACCTGAAGAAGGTATTTATAATTTGAGTTGTATATGCAGCTGGCCAGGAGGGACAAAAAGCAATCAGACCCGGATACAATACACATATAAGTGATAGTGTTTTTTAACCTGTATCATACATATCAGACAGCAAGCAGCAGAGGTGCAGAGAAATAAGGTAATGTGGGAATAGCACAGCACATTTTTCAGCAGGCTGCCCTAACTGAAGAACATCATTTTGCAGTGCTGAAAAAAATGGGACAAAACACCTGCTAATTTTTTTTTTTGCAACAAATTAATTTGCTTGTTTCCATGCACAGAGTTGCAATTTCTGGATAAATCCTATGGGAAAAATCCATTTCCATATTCAGTCATCCCGAACAATGTCAATGCCTTTGCACCTTCTGGATGCAATATTTATGGTTGTGTTCCAAATAGTGAGCTTACATTTGTGGCCTTTTAAAATTAATAATCCATTTCCAGGGGGAAATTAAAAATGTGAATATTGATTTACCAAGGATTACTCTGTGACTCACATCTTTTTACTAACCCCCACCTCCTTGCTGGGAGGATGAGAATAACCTTTCATTTTATAGCAAATGTCACTGGAAACAATGTGACTCATCACCGAGAGTGAGCTGTATGGGAGAAGGCAATCTGTAGTTTTCAGGTGGGTTGTAATGTGATATTACTAAGATTAGCACAAATGTCATTTAAAAGAGAAACCTATGGCTTGTGGTGCACTGGGGAAAAATAAGACAGGTGCGTTTTTTGCTTTGTGGACCCACTGAGAGCCTAATAAAACAAATGAGCATGCTCAACATGGGGTGATGCTCCAAAAAATGTACAACAAGCACAAAGGTCAATGGGCCTCTAAGGAGCAACTCCAGTTTTGAGACATTGGAGGTTCTTTGTTTCCACTGGTGGTGGGTTGGGGCAGGTTCAAAAAAACTTTGAATCAAAAGAATAGGTTATATGATGTTAGGCAAAAGACTAAAGCCATCTATTGGCAGAAAATAGTACTGCAGGGAAAATCTTTGGATAGAAAGTGAATATTGCAGAAAAAGCTAGTTTAGGTATTTTATATTTCTTGGTGATCAGGTTTATTGGTAAATTGGTTAATGATTAATATGGTTATATATTGTTTATTGGCTATTGTTTGGCTGGTTTTCTGCTTCAAATTGTATTTTGCTGGAGGGGCTCTGAGTAAAAGAAGCTTTTGGTCAGAGAAATTAGAACTGGGTTTAATTGATAATGTCCTAAATTTTATTGGCTTAATGTATCAGTCTTTGTGCCAGGTTTATGTTATGTGCACCCCAGCCATCCTCCCATCGGATAGAATAGGCAGTATTCATTCATGGGATCCCTAGACAGGGAGCCAACTATATGTAGGGAAATGTATCTCCCAAGAATATGACATTTTCAATATATTCAGTTCTGATGCATTCCACGGACATATTTATCCATAAATATTATTAAAATCTCTTTTACATAAACCAATTTGTAATTCATGGTTAGCGGCATTTTAACACATGGACCTTATTTTCCTAATCATAAAGATTATTGACCCAAACATTTTCAGTTAGGGGTAATGCAAAACCAATTTGTGGATGGAGTTCTTTTACATCGATGTGTAGCTTTTAAAGCAATCATAAATCAAAATGAATGTGTCCTGGTATGTCTGCAGAAGAGTTATGCCGTTCATGCCATTATCATAACAGAATGAACAATATACGTTAATATATTCATCCCCAACAACATGTTCTCTTTCTCTTCACTGATTCAATCCATTTTCAATTAAATTTGGCTTTAGTGAATGTGATACTGTTTAAATCCCTGGGTCCGACTGTAAGACAGATAAGGATTGGCATGAAGGAAATTGATATGCTGTAACATAATTTGGAATATATTAACAGGCATATTGTCAAGATTTTTTTTATCTATGAACAATGAAGAATAATAGAGGTTTAAAGGATAAACCTACCCAGGATTGGTTACTCAACCTCATACATACTGCGGCTGTAGAGGGGGACTTAGTAGATGGTTCCAATCCATGTCAAGTACTGCCCTAACCAATGGATAAAAAACAAAATACCTTTAAAAAAGGAAAACCAACTGTACACATCAAGATGATAATTTTCTGAAACATGAAAAATCTATATCAATCTGACCACAAGACACAGTGACACCATGACACTATGAATGGGTCTGAATATCTTGCACAGGCTAATAGGCTATACCCAGAATAGCCAAAATACTATGTAAGAATTTAAATCATGGACAACCAATTGTTTCTTTTTGCTTTCCTATGTTTCTGCTCTTGGCCTCACATTTATTGCCATTGTTATGTGTTTGGATTTTGCAGAACTCTATTAATATTATTTCCACCCTTTAACCACTGCTTAGCTGTTTATATAGATGGTGTTTTCACACATGAGCAATTGGAGGGTTATTATTATTACACAGTATTTATATAGCGCCGACATATTACACAGCGCTGTACAAAGTCCATAGTCATGTCACTAGCTGTCCCTCAAAGGAGCTCACAATCTACCATAGACATATATCAATATTATAGTCTAAGATCAATTTGGCCAATTATCCTAACCCAGTACCCAGAGGAAACTCACACAAACACAAAGAGAACCTGCAAACTCTATGCAAATAGTGTTTTGGCTGAGATTTGAGCCTGGGACCTAGGACTGCAAAGGCCAGAGTGCTAACCACTGAGCCATCGTGCTGCCAGGTTGGATAAATTCCAGCTGTGTAGCTACTGCCAAAGTTAAAACCAAAAAAAAGACAAAAATGCAGGGAGGGTCTAATATGCCAGATGCAGGAACCTCTGGACAGTGTGATGGCCATTTCACTCTTTACATAGACTTTCCAAACTAAAATATAGGATGTGACTTTTCAGGCTAAAAGCATAATAAAAATTTTAACTAACAAGGGACCTTTGACACCACAACAGATCCAGGACAGTTAAGAATGAGAAACTAGCAATCAAGATCCATTTAAAGCCAATTTGACCCTTAAAAACACACACACACACAAAAAAAACCTTCCATGCTGACTGTATAGCATTGCACCATAATGAATTTTTTTTGCCAAAATTTCTATTATTAAAAACTTTCTTTTATCCATAATATTATATAGTTCTAAGCAAGCAATGCCTCCATTTTGTGTGTATGTTTCTCTCTATTTTTTTTTATTCCTCCGGGGCTGTTTATGAATGACAGTTAAGAGCCATTTTTTATCTTTTGAATGTTATTGTCCCTGATAGTAGAAACAAACAGCGATAGTCAAACATCTTTTATGTTGACTTGTAATGAAATGCTGATCCAACGTTAAGCAGAACCTTCCTTTTTTTTTTCTACCTAAGATGATTTCAACAAGGTGTCTGTAAACACTGCAGCTAATATCCTTTGATAGGAAGAAATGTTCTGCCATGTCTGCTATAGATAGCAGTATAAAAGACAAATATATCCTTTGATATTGTACAAGAATTCCAAGATAAATGTTAAGAGCCTTTCAGATTCTTCCATTAGTAAAGGCAATGCTTTATAAACAATGGTGTTTATTGACCGCAAAACATTACCCTGGTGCAATTCCAGAAAGAAAAATAATAAAATACAATAAAGCACTTATTTCTCCAGAATAAAAATGTTTATTGAGTTTTCTTGCTTTAAATAGTCAGGAAGAGGTGGGCATATTAAAAAATTCAGGACCTGCTAGTGGACTATACAATTATTCAGCATGTCAAATCTGGCATTGTTGAAATAGGGCAAAGTCACGGCCCACATCCCACTGACACCTCACAAACCTAATAGGTATCCAAACCCAAAAACAAAAGTGTAATAAATTGTAAAATACCTGGCTTTATGTATTCTATTTGTGTATATTGCTTCATCACAATTTGTAATAATTGTATTTTATTTGTAGCCTTCACATTTACAACAATGTGTTTTTGGTAACAGAAACATATAATGTGTATATTTTACAATGTCACATTTATTTCAGTTGGGATTCTACAGGGTCAGAAGCTTAGATATATTTGTTTCTGATCACAGGATATGAAGGCGATGGTATCATTGGATTATCTCACTGCCTAGCTGGATTCAGGGTCAGTTAATAAGTGAACACATCTTTACTTTGCTGGAAATAATCTTAGAGAAAACTGGGCTTCAACGATATTGATTTCTTTTGTGTGTCCACCACGAACAGGAAACATCATTAGATGTGAATCCAAGATGTAGACTATACTACACAAGGCAAGATGGAAGTAGTAAGAGAGAGTATAATAGAATTTTTTTCAAGATAGATAAATCCTTCCTGGACAGGGTTTCTCACGGAGCCTGAACGACCCTGGTAACCTCCTATTGTCTGCAAGCAAACAGTAGACAATTTTCCATAAATATACATATTTCCTGGGCAGCATGGAGGCTCAGAGGTTAACACTCTGGCCTTTGCAGCAATAGGTCCCAGGTTTAAATTTCGGTCAGGACACTTGGCTTCCCCTCAAAATTGACCTTAGACTGTATTAAAGACATATGACTATGGTAGGGACATTAGATTGTGAGATTGGGGGACAGATATTGCACTATGAACTTTGTAAAGTGCTAATATGTCGGCACTATATAAAAAACTAGTTAACAATCCTTCTTCAAAAACAGTATTACTTTTTGTGCAAAAAAGACAGCCAGAGGAAAAAGAACTATTCTCCAGTATTTCCGGTGGTCTCTATGCAGCTCTTTTCCCCATTACTGACTTACCATGCATTGTTCTGCAAATCTTGGTGGAGGCAGGACTTTGCTTCCTCATGTCAGATCGCCCAACAAAGAGAACAGTGATCAGCATAGTAATAACTTCACCAAATCTCACTTCAGTCTCCTGGGACTAGCAGTCAGAAAGGTTAAAATTGGACCTGGCATTTTTGAATAAAACTCATGCTCACCTAGGCTTACATTATTTTTTATGTGATTTTGTTAGAGTAAAATAGGAGGAGATAAAATACTAATCTGGTGGTCTGCTTTTTAAAGATAAAAAATCTTCTGAAAAATGATACTGCTGTATATTGTAACATGTCAGAAATGTATTCATAAAAACTTCTGATGAAAGTCAAGTTTAGGGGCCCTTCATTAGGTAAACCACAGTGTGGTTTGGCTTCCTTTGATGCAGCCATTGCCCATTTAGCCCAAGGCTGCTTCTATCAGAGCCTAGTCATTCAATTGTTTTTCTTCCTGCGAATGTTCCTGTAAATAAGGTATTTCCCAAAATACACTAAAATGTTACATAATTGTAGTCTACCTTCCTTCTCCTTTTTCTTCAAAGCATTAATTGCTATCATTCTTGTACTCTATATTGAAAAAACACTCATTAAAGCACGGCTGTTATCTGCTTTGTGTTGTCCCAAAGCATCCTTAAGCAGATAAAACTGCAATTACAATACAAATCAGAATTTTGTGTTTTGAACGTGACACTGACCTGAAAGAGTACATCTCTTCAAAAGGTTTTGAAAAGAAAGATAAAAAGGTTTTTGGCAACAATCGAGTGACGATATTACCAGCCATGAAGCATCTAAAGTTCTAGGCCAGGCAAGGTTCTGCATACTGATGTGTCAGAGTTTGTGAGTAAAAAATTAACTAAAAAATATAAAAAAGAAGATAAATAGGATGTCAAATATCATTTTCATCAGCTTATAGATAAATAATTAGATATTCCTCTTTACTTTTTGCTACATGATTTTGTGCTGTTTCTAAGTCAAATTTCCTCCTAGCTGAATACAAATTTTATGTCATATATAAAAAAACTAAAACTAATTCGACTCTGTATTCCATTATGCATCTTTTCTTTGATTTTCTTAAAAACACAAGGTCTGTATTTACCTGCATTTGAATTTGTAACAGCTTCTTGCAGTCATTGCATAGCAGAGCTTAAACTAAGGGAGTTGACAGCACAGTTGTCAGCACAGTTGTGCTTCTAGAGAAATCAATGAGCTTTTCAATCTATTGCTTTTTTTTTTGTTTCACTGTCCGTGGAAGAGGGACAAGATCTGTAATCATTATTTAATTGTGGCAGAGAAAAATCAAGTGTCCTGTGGAAAAGAAGTTGGAAAAAGTAGAGCTGATCTCTGAGTCATAATGAGCATATGAATTAAATTGCCTTTGCCACTGTCCAGTTTTATCAGTTCTTTGCACTAATTTGGAATGATTGTCTAGTAGAGAATGAATTCGGAAATTTTATTTACAAGGGCTCAGTGAAAAACAAAAACACAAAACTTCTGACAGTGTTTTATTGCTTTACATAGCTTCATGGCCTGGTGTCACCTTCTTCATCATTTCCTGTCTTGCCTTTGACAAATGGGGAAAATCTCTCTGATTGGGGTCACAGTCAGGAATACCCTTCCCAACTTTATCACTACTATAAAACAAACACTTCCTTTAGGTTTTCACATCTACATTGCATTATCCTACTGCAAAGAGGACATGGTCACCCAATTTATTATCAACAGATGTTCATAAACAGTTAAATGTACTAATTGTCACTTCCTTGGGGTGCCACTAAACAGCCTAATTGTCACTCAACAACAACATTGGGCACCTGGATCACAATGGGTTTAGTGAAATTGTAGTCAGCCCAACATTGTCAGAGTCTAGTATCCATTATCCAGTAATTATTAGGTGTTGATAATGGTAATAATAATATAAAGCACTCTGATGAGTAAAAAACACACCTATAGAAAACTGCTGGGAGCCATGCAACTACAGACTTCCACAACCATTGGAAAGGTACCATAAAAGTGAACAAGGAAGGTTCATTTTTGAATCAATGTGCCAGAGGCTATTATCTTTACCAGGACTGAAATCTCTGCAAAGCTGTTCCCCAAAGAAATGAATTTAGAATTGTTGACATGATGCTTTTCTCAATTCCTTATTTATGCCATATTGGCAAAACTTGCAGCAGCACATGTGCCAGCATTTACAAGATATTTGAATTGCTTTGGGCATCATTCAGTTTTGCAAATAAATTTTGAAGTGCAGACTACCAGCGCAGTGTTTGAGGCATATACTACAGACAGAATGAAGCACGTTCCCTTATAAATCCGCCATGCACACATTATTTATTCCAAAAATGATAATCAGTGGATTGTTCAGAAACCACAACAAAAGGAAAATAAAACATGATAAAGTAGTTTCACTTTCATGTCGGCTTTGTCCAACTTTTCCAGAGGGAAACTCTTTATTGCTGAAATTTTTGAATAAAAGACACATTCTTCCTCCCTTATACCTTCATTATTTTGCACAGAAATTAAATCAAAAGTTTTGGCTTCAGATATATTTTATGTACAGTGTCATTCTTACTGTGCATTCTAGTACTTCTTCAGCTTCTGAAGGTCTGCAGGCTGTCTGTGCCGCTTCTAAGGTCTTGTTGTAGGAGATATAACAGGAAACAATGTAATTGGGGCTCTGCAACTCTTAAATGTCACGTCATAGGTTTGTATAATAATAGGTCATGGCAGTGATTCTCCTGTAACTCAGAAAACATTACTGAACTGAAAGTCCACTTCCTGTGTTTCCATATAGGTGCCTTATTGTTAGAGGGCTGTCTGCCAGGTTTGATTTCTTCTCCTCTAAAGGTCAGTAGGAATAGCGGGCTCTAACCTTCTATGAAATACGGTGGAAACAAATTATTTTCCTATTATGTTATGGTTTATGTTAGCAGAAATGCAAGCTAACACTCGTGTCTTCCTGCTTTCCAAAATAGAATAAAGATGTTAAAGCGCTAGGTTGTTGGATAGAGCTTAGTAGGGAGAAATGGACTCCAAATTCCAATTCCAAAGTACACTAACATACCATGTACTGCAATGGTATCTTACCATCCTTACCTAAAATCAGAATCTTCATCTCATCAAGTGCTACCTGACTCCTGAGACTCGCACCAAAGACTCCTGAGACTCGCACCAAAGACTCCTGAGATTCGCACCAAAGACTCCTGAAGACTCACACTAAAGACTCCTGAAGGCTCGCACCAAGGACTCCTGAAGACTCACACTAAAGACTCCTGAAGACTCGCACTAAAGACTCCTAAAGACTCGCAATAAAGACTCCTGAAGACTCGCACCGAGGACTCCTGAAGACTCGCACCAAAGACTCCTGAAGACTCGCACTAAAGACTCCTAAAGACTCGCAATAAAGACTCCTGAAGACTCGCACCAAGACTCCTGAAGACTCGCACCAAGACTACTGAAGGTTTGCACCAAGACTCCTGAAGACTTGCACCAAAGATTTCTGAAGACTCGCACTAATGTTCATGAAGACTCACACCAAGTTTCATGAAGACTCACACCAAGACTCCTGAAGACTCGCACTAAAGACTCCTAAAGACTCGCAATAAAGACTCCTGAAGACTTCCACCAAGACTCCTGAAGACTCACACTAAAGACTCCTGAAGACTCACACCAAAGACTCCTGAAGACTCGCACCGAGACTCCTGAAGACTCACACTAAAGACTCCTGAAGACTCACACTAAAGACTCCTGAAGACTTGTACCAAAGACTCCTGAAGACTCGCACCAAGACTCCTGAAGACTCGCACCAAGACTCCTGAAGACTCGCACCAAGACTCCTGAAGACTCGCACTAAAGACTCCTGAAGACTCGGACCGAGACTCCTGAAGACTCGCACCAAGACTCCTGAAGACTCGCACAAAGACTCCTGAAGGTTTGCACCAAGACTCCTGAAGACTTGCACCAAAGATTTCTGAAGACTCGCACCAATGTTCATGAAGACTCACACCAAGTTTCATGAAGACTCACACCAAGACTCCTAAAGACTCACACTAAAGACTCCTGAAGACCTCAAGGCTCGCACTAAAGACTCCTGAAGACTTGCACTAAATACTCCTGAAGACTCGAACCAAGACACCTGAAGACTCGCACTAAAGACTCCTGAAGACTCGCACCAAGAGTCATGGTGGCTTTTAGCCATAACTTGGAGTTGGCTCCTGTAGCTACTTAGAACATCTGCTTGCCCACAGTTAATAATATATATTTAATCTAGAAGTTGCTTCATAATTTGCTGCATAATTTGTTGGCACTATATAAATCCTGTTTAATAATAATATTAAAAATAATACATATGAGGGTTTAATTGGTCAGGGCTGATAAACTAAGCATTTTAATTCCCCCCTGAAGTAAAAGTTATATACCAATCTAATTAGTCCTATGTAGATTACTCCTATTATTAAAAGAGATGACCAGAAAATTTAACTAAATGTCCCAAGCCTGTCAAACTCTGCTTGGAGTAACTTCTGTAGTTGAGCATATTGTGCGTCAATATTTTTTTCATGCATGGACACTGTATGGTCAATTTTTGTCTTACTTTCTTTTTCTTGAACTCTGCTGACACCTTTTATCAGAACGTATTAGTAGATTTTAATGGTCCCATTGTTTATTGTTCAAGCAAGGCTGGAGAAACCACTTAGTGCACTGGCCCATAACACTGCTCAGGGATAAAAAGCCAGCACCGGGTCTCTATTGCAAGAACGAAAGCAACCAATTACAGCTAGCCTGCTCTAGAGAATATACATTGTCTGATGCTTTGACCTCAGTGGTGTCTGAATGGCCTTCCCTAGAGCCTTTTGTCATTAAGACCACTCTGCAGTACATGAAGGCTCTGCAGTAACTATACATCACAGTATATTGAGAGAAAATGATGGCTGACAGTAATTCTAAGAACTTTAAACAAACTCTGCTGTACTCCATGAACAAAAAAAATCACAAAGAAGAATTGGTATGATTAAAGTGATCCTTTCTGCCTGACATAATAGAACTCATGGTAGTCAGGTTATTTTTTCTTTTCTTAGAGTTGTGCAAAGTTCAGTTCTGGGTCTTTTGTGAAAGTCCACATTTGTTCAAATAAACATTAATCCTTGACTGGTCTTTCAAACATATTACATGGATTTGAGAAAATTCTATTACATGAATCTTTTCTGCAGGTATAGAGAAAGCTATAGCAATTAGTCATAGCAATAATGTCAACAAAGTGCTAGTGCAGCTTTTCTCAACCTTTTGTTTAACATAAGGGAACCCTTCAAATCATTTTCAGATCTCAGGGAACCCTTTCTGCAATTAATATATTCTCAGCATATTAGTGGGAAGAACACCTCTTACATTGCTGGCCAATGAGAATGCCACCCATACAGATAGCTAAAAAAAAAATTTGGCGTCAATGGTATTTGAATGGAGAAGTACAATTGCTCATCACTCAAGGAACCCCAGGAACCTCTGGAGGTATCCTTGGAATCTACAGAACCCTGGTTGGGAAACACCACACAAATGACGAAAGTCTCATTTCAGTAAACTCACGGGGAGGTTTATCAGGGCTAAAATCCTACCAGAAACTCCAAGCTGATTTTATTTGATAGATATTACTCGCATAAGTGGGATTTTACTATGTTTGAGGTTGGGTCACAAGAGTTCCAAAGCCTTAAAAAAGTAATTAGGGGCATCAAATTGCTTGTATCCAATCCGAACCAATCACCAAGTTTGGGGTTTTAGCCTTTTAAAGATTTACTATGCAAATGTAAAAAAATAAAAATGTGTTTGGAGTAGGGGATATATTCTGCTGGGAAGAAAGGAGAACTTTCCAAAGTAAGGATAATTACACTCATAGCTATCAACATTAAGAGATTCACCACCTACTGTTTTAATGACAAAATCCTGTTTTCACACCTGTAGAGATGGGCAAGTAAATTTGTAAGGTTGTTTTTGTTGCGAAAAAATGTATTTGCAGTAGCAGCAAAATGTTTGCGAAATTTAGACTAATTTTCACCATTACGGACTTTGAAAATGAATCATAAACCACTTATCATGATCTAAATTGTTGAGGGGGTTAGGGCCCTGTGGAAATCTGTTCCAAGTGAAACAATAATTCTTTTAATTTTAAACGAGACAATTAAAAAAAAAAACATACGGTATGTAGTGTTTTTTTTCTGCAAATTATAGCTGGCAAAATGTATTTTAAAGCCAACAGCCAATTTTTTAAGTTAATTGCAAATATTGAACCTAAAACTGTAACGAAATTTGCGGAAGGTAAAAAGCTGGGACATCAATGAGAATATGCTCAAAGGGAAAAAAAGCATGTAGTTTTCCTGTAAATCAAACATTTAATGGTCAGGGAAAGGCATTTTAATTGCCTGCCAATCTTTCAAATGTCAAAGCCACAGAACAAAGTCACTAAAGTTGCTGGAATAGGGATCAGGGTAACATGTGGGAACATATCCCAAGTGAAAACAATAAAAAAGGATGCTTTTTAATAAATACAATCTGACTTGGAGTTTTGGAAAAACAACTCTTTTTTATAACAATATTATTTTTTTATGTTAATATTTCACTAACGATATACTCCTCTAGGTCCCCTGACTCCTCTAGAGATTTTGCTGACAAGGCTCAAGGGTTTTGCAATCAACATACTTTATCTATGTTGTAGCTTTAAACATTTTTCACTTGGGACATGTCTCCAGAGTGTTTCATCCCCATGAAAAAATCGATTTTTATACTGAATATTCCCATTATTGGATTTAACCACATGCATGTACTAGAATATAATATTAGGCATGTATATATATACATATAATAGGCGTTTAATATCTTTCGAAGTTTGTACAGAGGACACAGATACCACGCAGAACGCAGACAGAGCTCTGACTGTCAGTAGCTGCTTCCCACCAGTAGATAAAATTTTACCTGCTGTACTTTATAACACTCGAAGGACAGTTTTGCTCTATGCAGAGAAACTTCCCTCAGTGTTTATCACAGTCAATGAAGTCTGATGCTGAGATTTACGTCCAAGGCCTGCTCGGCTCGTTCTTTATATTCTGTAGAGTACGGCCTGTCACTGCCGTTGTTTCTGAACAAGTCGAGGGGAACAATGACAAACTGTTGGCCTTGAAGAACATTTGTAGTTCATCTATTTTCATTGTGAAATAAAGAACATGTTTGATTTATTGAGGGGACCCGAGGATGCTCAATAATTGTCTCTTCTTCTAGACATTACCTAGTAACCTTGAAATAAAATATATTGTAATATATTGGATAAAGAAAGCATTACAGGGCTTGTTGGGCTTAGTGAGACACAGCTGGAACTTGGCTAGGTCACCCACTTTGGTTATTTTCAAATAAATCTTTTTTTATTTGATTTATTTTCAAGTGTTTTGTTTAATTTTAGTTTTTTTAACTGTATATTTATTGTCACTTGTAATACCACAATAGTGTTTGTTTATAGGTCACTTCATTGTATAATTTTATCACCTGTTGATGCTGCCTGTACAATCATTTTTTTCCACTTTCCGGAAGTGGTGACCATTACACCTTTCCAGGCCTCCTTTTAGCACAGCTTACTTGTTTATTCTATCTGGTTTTTCATACTATGTGCCTGATTTATTAAAGCTCTGCAAGTCTGGAGAGGATATACTTTCATCAGTGAAGCTGAGTGATCCAGCAAACCAAGAATAGATCTGGTCCAGGATTGAAAACATTTGCTAACAAATGACAAATTGCTAGCAAATGACTTTTTGGAAGTCCATTCCAGGTTTGCTGGATCACCCAGCTTCACTAATGAAAATGTATCCTCTCCAGCCTTGCAGAAATGTAATAAATCAGGCCCTATGATTCACCTAGTTTGCAACACTGCCTAGCTCATAAATATCTAATGATCCCTTTTATGGCCCTGAATCTGAGGAAATAGAGACCATGCATTCCCTATGTACACTGATTTACTGTTGCTGAAGTGTCATGTGACAGGGGACTGCAACCTTTTCAGAAATCCTCAAGAAACTACATGAGAATTTGGATTTATCTGCAAGAGATTTCAATAAACTAAATACATATTTTTGTTTGCCTAAAAAACTTAAAAAAAAAATGTTCTTTATTTTTTTTCTGGAGTTACTGATTCAAAGCAGTTAAGATAAGGCTAGTCAGTCAAGTGGGTGGCAGGTATATATGCCTTGGGGGCCTCTTCTTGCTGCAATATAATGCCATTTTCAGGTTTTTTTTAAGAATTAAAAGGATTTAGAGCTGTCCAAAATGTTGGTGAAAAACATGAAGTTTGACCAAATTTACTGTGTATAAACAGGAAAGACAACATTAGGGAGTTTTGGTTTTAAATGAACTTAAATGAGTTACAGAAGTTCCTTTCATAGATCTCTTTCTGTGCCAAAAAAATCCCCTCACTAAACCATTTCTTAATAAGATAATGTGACACAATGCAAATACCAATCTATATATATAAATATATTGGCAATATAAAACAAAAAATCATGAGCAAATCTTGCCTTAACAGCCCAATTTTCCCAAATTACTTCTCTCCTCCCAAGCCATTTTAATAAAAAATGCAGAATGATCGACACCTACAAAGGCAATATTTAATCACAGAGTACCAGAGCAATATTTAGACGTGTTTTGTCTCAATATTTTATAATGTATATTCAATTTGTTCCATCTGTCATGAACTGATAGCTTTTTGTTTTTCGTGCAGATCCAGTCACAATGATAATGTGATGTTTAAGTAACAGATGCTTCTTGAAAATTAAAAAGTAAATTGCACAAACAAATACAGAAAGATAATGGAATTCACAGATGTCCATGGTTATTGTATGTGTGTCAGAATGGCTATTTGTGCTTAATTGCAATCTGAAATTACTCTGAGAAAATGATCTTATACATAACTTTTGTTTTCTGACTGTCATCTAATTCATTAAAGCAAAAGGTGAACTGTATTTATGCAATTGTGTGAAAGGGTTTCCTTCAGAAAGTCTTATCAATTCCTAAAGAATATAGGTTTTAAGAATAGAATAAATTACACCAATACTTACATTTTACTTACATCTATTGCCAAGGAATTGGCCATGTGATCAGCTATAGAAGAAGGTGAAGGTTTTACTGGTAGGCTTATTTATTCTGGTATTAAGGTAGATCTTGTACTATATCTTGTTCATTGTTTTTTCTTGTCCCCTTCTTCTTCTTAAAACGCTTTAAATTTAGAGGAACAGTCATGGGGGATAAAATATATTATATTCTGCTTTCCTCCAGAATTTCAGTGCAGGGGATGATCTTATCAACATTATGTGGGGTTGGCACTCCAGCCTTTGCTAATCCCTTGTACTAATCCCAACCAGGACACTGGTTTGCAGGTTCTCCACGTGTCTGCGTGGGTTTCCTCCCAAAAACATGCAGTTAGGTTAATTGGCTTCCCCCACAATTGACCTTAGACTACATTAATGACATCTGACTATAGTGGGGACATTAGTTTGTGAGCTCCTTTGAGGGACAGTTAGTGACATGACTATGGACTTTGCACAGCGCTGCGTAACATGATGGTGCTATATAAATACTGTGTAATAATAATAAAATCTCAGTGAGGATGGGTTACTCTGCATTGCCCAGATCTTCCCATGAGAAGGATAACATTACCCCTGACATTAATGGCCCTCCATTTCCCTGTGCTCCTTTGTTACTTATTTTCACCAAAGTGCTGCTCATTTTTGTGTCTACAAACACTACATCAATGGCTGCAGGGTATTTCTCTGGGAGAGTTTGGTGATAGAGACAGTGGCCTTGATATAATAAAGCTCCCCAAGGCTGGAGAGAATACACTTTTATCAGTGAGGCTGGGTGATCCATCAAACCTAGAATGGATCTGGTCCAGGATTCAAAACATTTGCTAACAAATAGCAAATGATTTTCAAGAAATCTTTTCCAGGTTTGCTGGATCACCCAGCCTCACTGATAAAGGTGTATCTTCTATAGCTTTGGAGAGCTTTGATAAATCAGGCTCATAAAAGTTCTGCAAGACTGAAGAAGAAAGACCATCATAGAAAACCTGGGTGATCCAGCACACCTAAAATGGATCTAATCCAGGACTTAAAATATTTGCCAAATGATAGCAAATGATTTTAGGAAATCCATTTCAGGTTTGCTGAATCACTCCTGTTGATAGCCTATGCCAGGGCGACAACACAGGAGCATAACGAAGAGTTGTCACACTATGCAAGGAAGAAGAAGGACCTCCAGATCAGGATTTACAGGTATATTTTAGTGAAAGCTACATTTTTAAAAATAATAAATGAAACTTTGATTGTTATTGCAATAACAAATAATACTGGGTTTACATGTACTTTAGGGTTAACATTTCTAAATGTATTATGCAGTTGGGAATTAGTTGTGAGGGCTAAATTTGCTTATTGAGTGTAAAATGAGTTGGCATCAAAATTCTAAACACAAAACGGCTGTCAACAAAACAACTGGGCTAATGTTATTGAGCCAAGAAATACTATTCACAGGCGTTCATTTAACATACAGCACATTTATTCTTTGTAAATGTTTTTCTTGGACTGAACAAAACGTGACATTATATGGAAAGCTAACCATGAGCAAGCAGCGGTTTTACTGTTTCCTGCTGGTTAAAACACGACTGCTGGCCGTTGCTTGGTTTCTGCAGGACTCCAGAAAATCTTTAGCAAAAGGGAGAAAAAAAATACATAAACAGCATCTTACAGGCAGAGATGTATTCATAACAACCTGCACAGTAGTTATATTTCCTTTCATCATCCAGTAAGCGGGCCTTGGGGCAGCCAAACGAATCAGGACTCTCAGACACGTTTATTACAACTAGTAATAAGGGTGCTCGCTGATCCAACTACAAAGAGTTGTGTTAACATTTTCAGTTGTTGGCTAAATCTTGAAAGCTGGAATTAAAATGTGCAGGAACCCTGAGTCAATAACTGGCACCCCTACACTGGTAAAGCATTCAACTACTGGCAAGTCCTGCAAAATAAAGACTTGCTGCAGAAAATAAATTTGCCTGAATAAACAACCTGATATTCCGAGTACCCCTGTCGCCTGGGTGGATTTGTGAAAAAAAAGGATTTGAATAAAAGAATCATCAAATGTTGATTATCTGTGTGTTTTGATGAAATAAATGCTTTTGGATCCTTTCGTCCTGTGGTTGACCAAAAGAGTCTCAACCTAAATATATACCAAATGTGATGGAATTGGAGTGTTACTGATGACCACTCCTTATGGGACACTTCTCGGCCTGCAGATAAGAGATGGCAGGGAATTTGCCTCCAAAATATTTCTTTTTTTGTGATTTAGGGAAATGGCTTTACATCGATATGGGTATAGTATTATGAATAACGTGGAGCTTGTGAACGGGGAGGAAGCCTGCGGTTTTAAAAAAGTTTTTTTTTAAGGCTGCATACATAGAGGTGCTTTGTGCAATTACTAGTTATTTGTAACCGTGTTTTGTCTGAAGACTTACAACAAAAATACATATTTAAAGTAAGGAATCTAGCTTCTCTGCAGATACCTCATGTAATATGCACCTGTAGTTATAGTGATCCACACTCCAAAGGTGCTTGCATATAGCATTTGTTTTCTTGAATAGTCCCCTTGAACCACCAAAAATGAGGACACATTTATATCTGAAGATATCCAGAATGTCTGCTCCAAAAAGCAACCTCCCTTACCATTATTAAGGCGTACCAGGTGGAAGTGGCTGGTCTGTTTGCTGACATCCTAGATCAAGTCATTTTTTTGGCAAGGTAGACCTTTGGGCCCCTTAGAGTAAAACAGAAACAGACACTGCATACATGCACTTGGCTACTATTGTTTAAAAGTGACATATTTCCAAGTTTCATGTCACTACTGGTTTAATTTAAAGTGTCTCTGGTATTCAATGAAAACTGTATCGTAAAGGGCTGCTAGCAAAAAAAGAAATGAATACTCTGCTCTCCTTTTGTCTGCATTAACTCTCTGCAGTAGTAGAGAAAATCCGTCAGCCTGTAGAATCTAAAACATGGAAGAATACCATTTTCTAGACCCCCAATGTGTGCTGTGGCATCAGCCCGTAGACCACCACAGGGTACAGAAGTTACATAGGTGCAGTGGCTCAAACACACAGTGAGGGGCCAATGATCTTATGCTTCCAGAAATGTTGGATTCTGTAGGATCTGCAGGGTCTTTTTACTGACCATGTAAACTAGGGCTGCCTAAAGTTAAGTGACTCCCTGGTATACCAAAAACTCTATTTGGTAAACCAGTGGTGCTGTAACATTTGGCAAGTCTGGTTATTTTTGCCCTGAGCCCAGATTTATGCAATCTCAACATAAATCCTTGCCTTCTCTGTAGAACCAAAGGTCTGCAGTCAATTTGGATTATACTAAGCATACACAGTGGAATATATTAACTAGATATTATCCAATAGACATTTCTGAAAAGCCCCCTCTGGCATGCTTGTCTTTAGATGCACAAACATGAACTTTACCCGCAACAGAGGTCAGGTAGAACCTTGATTATAGAAAACCTGGAGCAATGAACAGGTCAATTTTCTTTTTACTCTAGTGCAATAAGAAAGTCTCACTGGTGGGAATAAACAGTGTTCTAATCTGGAAAAAAAAAGGTTCCAATGAAGACCTTTTGCCCTTACATTGTGGACGACTGACCTAACTCCAGCTTAGCAGCTATAGGGAACAATTCTTTCTTTGTTAATATCTGAAATCTGAAAAGTGCGCTCTAGAAATGTTTTTTAGAAAGAAAACATATAGTACAGTTCTTTTTATCTTAGCAACTAGCATTTTTCGTCTGCCTTTGCCTTGGTTTTCTCTGGCGGATATCATATATAAGTCACAGAAGTTATGTCAGGTAAAAAGACTTTAAACTACAATTGCTTTAACCTTGCTTTTAACCTCTAGCAAAGATCTACTACAGCTTGTCATCCCTGTCCACTGTGCTTAAATGTCAGGCCCAATAAATTTAGTAATTCCTAAAGAAAAGACATCAAGAAAACCTGTATTTAGAGAAACACAGGGTTAGCTATTACTGACCTCCATCTGAAAATGATAGCTGCCCGGCTGCCTCTGCTATCAATACTTTCTAAGATGCTGACCAAAGACAAGGAAGCAAATGTAAGGAATCAGTGAGATCAGAGTTCCTAATCTGAATATTTGTTCCAGGTTAGTGCTGCAGTTCTGAAGCCACTTGATAAGAATGACATCTAGAACAACTATTATTTTTTTCCAGAAAAGGAATACAACAAAGCAGAAATAATAACCATAAAACCATTACTCAGGAAAACATAACAAATTATTACACTGCAGGTCCTAAAAGGCATATTAGACACACAACACCAAGGCCTTTCTCTGAATATACAAAATCAATAATATTTGTCTCCAGTTATTTTTTGCCCATTATCTGTTGACCCCTCCATGGCGTTGCAACTTGTTCGTAATCAGTTGACCTTTAAAGACACCATACCTAAAGTGGGTGACTATTTTCCAACAACTGCCTTTTAGGACTTGACCAAGTGAACTTCCAAGCTTGCACCCAAAAGGCAGATGGACGGGAAACTTTCCCTTCATCAGCCAACATCCACTGGCTTTTTGTCCTTCTATTCCTATCCATGTTATTCCTGTACCACTCCCAAGACCCTGTATCCCACCAATCATCCAAATAATCTCCACAAACCCCAAGCATCTTCCTTAGCCCTCCAATATCTGTCTTTCCTTCTCTCCTTAACATGCAGTCCCTTCACCTATTCCTTTATTTTTGCGATCTGGGCACATCTTTACTGAGCGTTCATGCACCGAACATAATGGATCTGCTTTATCCTTTAGCTATATATTCATAAATTAAAATATTCTTAATGCTATTTATATATCGGCCTCCTGCAAGCTGTATGGCACAGACCTATTTGTTTTTGCATGTTTCCACAGAGTAGCGGGAAGATTGGTACTGTTTAGAGATTTGTCTACTAAAAATTAAAGTCTTGTGGCCCTTGGGTCATGTCCGAAGGTCCAACCACCCTCTAATATTTTACTTCACCCTCCACAGTGGGGAACGGAGTATTTTTGGAGCCCACCATTCAACTACCGGCCAGGTAAAAAGATGTATTTACCAAGCATCAGTTGCCAACTATAAAAAGGCAGTGTGCAAGTCTTGTGCGGTGTTTCTTGACTTTTTTAACATGGGGAACCCTTGAAGTAACTTCTAAGTTCTAATAGAACCCCTGCCATAACTACTATATCCACAGCTCACAGTTCATTGGTGTGGTGGCCAGCAGAAATAATGCCTTTCACATTAAGTGAAACAAATCTGGCCAGGGGGAAGCATGTCACCCTTAAGCTGCCTACACACATGCAATTCTTGTTGTTGGAAAGGATCTTTCACGATCCTTTCCAACGACAAAGGACTACACGATGCATGAACGAGTGCTGTACATATAGCATCGTTCTGCTCTATGGAGAGGGGAGGGGGAGAACGACGGAGCGGCACCCTGCTGCGCGCTCTCCCCCTTCCCTTGCATTAGGATCGCTCATCGTTCATCGTCCGTGGATCCGCCAGGACGGATCCACGGACGATGAACTACCTGGGCTGTACATACGCCAGATTCTCGCCCGATATCTGGCCGATGCCAATTATCGGGCGAGAAAAATTTGACGTGTGTACGCAGCTTTACAGATTGCCAAAAAGATTATTGGTGTCACACAGACTGACCTGAGAGTCACAAATTTCTCATTGCCAAGTAACTCCAAGCAACCACTGGAGGAGCCCTGTAATTTCACAGAACCCTGGCTGGGAAACACTGCCTAGCGGGTCCCCCCCTAAATCCCAAGGGCCCCACTATGCAAATGCACACGTATGGTCTGATCCTTAACAATAATACGCTAGGACGGGACTTGCCGTTCCTAAGTAGCTGCAGGTTGACTGACTAAGCAGTTCTAAAAGACATAACTCCCCCCCCCCCCCCTTATCTCCTAAGTATTTGATTTTTAAGCAAGATAGCTTCTTTATCCGAAGTGACTGTTCCTTTGGTTTCTTGGTTTCACTTGAATTCCAATTTCAAACATTATCATAATGGAACATAATTGAATTACTTTATTCTGGACAGGCTGGAAAACAAAAGCAATATATTAAACAGCTACAGGACAACCATAATTACCATTATAATTTACTTTGTCACACAGTGCTGACTCTGTGCCCAGTGCATCCACTCTCATTGCTTCTCTGGAGATATATAGTTATTCCTAACAATTTGCTGCGATGATCATTGTGTGCCTTTTAATTGTAAACAGGGAGTTGGACTACTTTATAAGCCCAGAAAGGGCTTTGCTTTATCCAAGAGTCCTATAGGCATAAATGTGTCTCTTAAAGGGCCAGTTCATCTGAAAGTGATAGTTTAGTTTTAGGGGGAAGCCTAATAGGTTCAAATCATCAGCTAGCTTCCTAAAAATCATGGCGGTTTCCTGGCCCTTAGGATTGACCCCTACTGAGTGTTCTGTACAGACACTTGAACACTAACTTTGGGAGGAATATATATATATATAATGTTTTTACAATATTATTTCATATGTGGGCTTGTAGATACTAGAGGGCATGTCTACAGTCAAGGTCATCAACACCCTTGGTGAAAGTAGAAATTTTAATTATTCAAATAGATACTGAACAAAACTTTCAACCTCTTCTTTTTTTTCTATAAGATATCCCCTATCTATAATATTTCTATTATAAAGCCTCATGAAACTGCAATATTCAATATAGGCACAGTTCTTGAATTGAAAAGATGTCAGTCGAAGGAATACTACAGTGAGGTCCACCAGTTTTACATTATTATCTGATGGTAAAGCCACTCCGGAGGCATCTCATGCATTAGAAATCAGACAATAAAGGCTGCTATTCCAGTGTTCCAGCTCTTCATGTTGAAATTATACAGACTTCTATTAATGTTCAATGGAGCCTTTGCCCCGGGGAAGAAGGGTGTCTATGTGTGGTGGGGGAAAGGTAATTCTCTTAGAGCTGCAGAAAATCATTAAAATTTTGCCACATCCACTACATAATTTAAAACTTAAGCACTCATCACGCGGCACAATGACATGGGTGATCTTCCTAAAAAACAAACGCTTTTCTTGTATAGATATTTTTAACATCACATTTATTTACAAGCTTCAGGTATTTGATTTCCTTTTTATTTAAGTTTTCACAATCAAAACTAACTTTTACAAAAGTAAAGAAATGCATAAAAACAAAACTATAGAAATAAGCCAGAGATTGATGTAAATAAATGCGTAAATGGTATTCCTCCTGGTATTGCTTATGCAATTCACATACCCATGCATTATGCTCATTTCAAGTAACCAAGGAAATAATTTTGCTTTTGACCTTTTCGATGGGAAAAATTGAGTGAATAAAAATGCATTTGGGAAGGGAATGAAATTGTGGACCTAAAGCAAAACGTCTACTGATTATTTTTTATACATGTGTATATGTATGTGTGTGTGTGTGTAAATATATATATATATACACACCTTATATATGTAGTTATATAGGTATAGGTTTATATACTGTGTATGTATATAAAACTGATAATATAAGGATATATATATATATATATATATATATACATATATATATTAAGGATTTAAATCAGTTTGTTTTGTGTGAACTGAGAATTCCTGTCGCTTTCTGTTTTGGTAACATTAAATCAGATAATACAGGCAAAACAAATGATGGCAAATCTCCCCAAATAGTAAGTAGAATTCAGGGAAAGGTTAGATCCTTAGTGTCAAAGACAGTAATAAACATTTCACAGAAGCTAAAACACTTCTTTTCTCTTTTAAACAGTCACAAAAAAATAGTATTATCTAAAATATATATATATATATATATATATATATATATATAAATATATATTTATATATATATATATATATATATTTTTTTTTTTTTTAATCACTGTGATTAGCTTATGATGCTCACCCTAACACAGACAATCAATCAAGGGCCAACCACTATTGTCATGATAGAGCTTGTGCAATTTTACTCAGTATTTACCAAAAAGTCCAATCGATCCAAAATCAGAATGAATGCAAATCAAAATCCAAAAACTAAAACTTACTAGGCTCACTCCACACTTTTGCTGCACACTTGACACTTTGCTGTTGGATACAAACCAGACATAAGTAAAATGCAGGTAAGATTTACCCTCATTTCCTATTCTATTGATAACAGTTTCATCAGGCAGGCAATTTGGAAAAATCTGCAACAACAACGCAGAAACAAATTATCAATATTTTATTTTTTTAGTAGGGATCTGTGTGGCAGATGCAGAATTTTTTTTGCTCACTCTCTACATCATGAAACCATTGTCAGCAAAACAGGAAGTTAGGGCAAATCTCCCAGACAGCAGTAAAACCTGACCCCACTTTACCAAAAAGTAAAAAAAAATGTTTTGCTTGGACCTGCACTTAAACTTTAAATCCTCTTTGAAATTGCTTCACCTTTTACACCAAAAAAAGTTTAGAACTTCCCCACATTCTGGGCAATTTCCCTAAACTTCTATGTCCTTTTTTAATCAACTTCTTCAAATTTACAGTCAACATACAGGTGGCCTGCTTTATTATGCCGAGCTGCCAGAGTACTTAGAAAATTGTAATTATTCAGCAACTTCAATCAGTTACATTATTAGATCAGTATTTAAATAATCAGTGCAATCTACTAATAAATAAAAGAGCTCGTCCATAAAACCGGCATCACGATGCAAACTGATGTCTGCAGACTCATCAGAAATCCGGGCGCAATAAAAGGAACTCACTTCCACAAGGGTTTTATAGACCATGTGATAATTCTCAGCTTGGATTTTAACTGGAACCAAGACTTTTTTTGCTTTATTACTGTGCATAATTAAAACAAATTAATGTGTGAGCGGAGGATTCGTGCCATTAGACAAAACTGTTTTAAACATTTTCTGTAGCTGTGCGCTGATGAGAACAGAAATAGTTGGATGGAAATGGAAAGGAAAAAGTGAAGGAAGGAGGAAAGCAATTTCCTATATACATTTGAATGCATTATCATTTTTATGTTTTTAATATTGGTAGAAAAGTTCGCCCTGAAAAATTTCATCTACCAAAGGATTTGTATTTCTGACTGGACATAGCCAGCAACGGGTCATGTGCAGAAATTATATTGAACACCCCTGCTGAACTGACTTGGGGCAACTGTGGGGGACTTTGTTGGCCAAGGAGCGAGCGGCTTTATACCGTACTACCCTATCCTGCAAGGCTGGAGACCTGGTTTTCCTTGCTGTAGTTAAATAGCACTTACAGGTCTTGTCCCACCCCCACAGTGTGTCTGGACAGTGCTTGAAAAAGCAGCGCACCAATGAGCTCATCTCTTTGTCATTCTCCTTTTCTACTATTGGTATATTCCTTGTTAGCACATAAGACTGTCCTAAAAGTCCAAGCTTTGCTGTTTGTGTCACTTTCTGAAAATGACAGCATGAATCTTTTTTAACAGTAATAGAATTAGGTGAATCCCACTTGCTGTTGTATGGGTCATGGGACTACACAAACACACGGTTTAATGGACAAATTTTGTTTTGGGATGGAATATTGCCGAGGGTATACATTGGCCCTTATTTATCAATGTTCTCCAAGGCTAAACTATCATCCAGCAGACCTAGAATGAATTTCTTAAAAATGATTTGATAATAGTTGGTAAATCTTATCAATACTGCCATTTTAGATTGTACCACCCAATTCTTCCATGATAGTTTTGCTTCTCCAGTCTTGATGAACTTTATTAAATCAGGTCCAATGTCCGTGTGCTGCAGAGACAAGACCAGAAAATCTAAGATAGTAAATGAATTGTCATAATGGTCTAGAGTATGGCTGTATAAATGTACACCAGCACGTGTTTGCAAATTGTTGTTTATTAAAATTTTCTTTTCTGGGAGTTCCCTGTATAACACGTTTACAGCAGCAGCACCATATTAACCTTAGAATAACTTCAGTTGGTGAATTCCTTATTTGTCAATCCAAAGCCAGAGCCAGTAGATGTGAATATTGACCACCTCGAGAAACTATATTGGAGTGTTCCCAAATGGCTAATCTACTAATTCTTCTCCCAGGTTTGGTCCCAGGTTCCATTTTTGATTCAGTGCCATTCCATGAGCTATAGGAAATAAAATAATAATGTGCAATTGCATATTTGCATTCTTCACAAAAGTGTTAATTTACTTGTTATTTAAATTATATGCAGATATATGGAGTTCAGAAATGTGTGCATCACCAGGGAATTAATTCAGTGGACAGATGTCATAGGTGCCAAAGAAATATTATTATTCTGAAATGATAATTTTACATCAACAACAAAATACAATGATGTTTATATTATTATTCAGATATTCAGGCTTGCTGGGAATCATCCACAGAAGTGATGGATTCTAAACAATGACCTGACTGGTTCTCCTGTGGTGGCTGCTATATAAAGTTCATGTCCTAATGGGCAATTGCAGCATACAAGGACATTTAAAACCCCCATCACCCACTTACCCAGTTTACCACCTTCCCTTCCATTAAAAAACAAAACAAAACATACCTATTGAAAACAATAGTGAGACCGCATGCTGCCCTGTTCCTCCAGTAGAGTGTTTATCATTAAGGTTTAGTACATGAGAGGATCCGCTGCCATATATGCATTCAACTAACCAATCTGATCCAAAGTTCAGCTGCTAATCCCAAAACAGTCCACCCATGGGGACAAATTTCCCCCCCTCCTGTTGTTTTCCTTGGATAGAAAGTGATTGATATTCCACTCAGTTCCTTTTGATTGTTCATATATATTTGATAGAGCTTGTGTTCACTCAGCATTTATCAAAAATGTTGAAAAAGCTGAAAAAAGTAGAAAAATCTGGAGAATAGCTTTCTTTTATTAACATATCACTCTGTTTATTTACAGTGCCTCCACGGTTTTTAAACCACCCAGCCAATCTATATGCCTATGAAAGCATGGACATTGAGTTTGAATGTGCTGTCACTGGAAAACCTGCTCCGACCATCAAGTGGATCAAGAATGGAGAAGTAGTTATTCCCAGTGACTACTTCCAGATAGTGGTAAATTTATTTTATATGTCTTGTATTTATATGTTTAAGTATATCTAAAGCTTCTCCCCTCCTATTGTGTTAATTCCCCCACCTACTAGATTGTAAGCTATTTGGGCCAGGGTCCTCTCCTTCTGTGTTACTGTCTGTATTTGTCTGTCGTTTGCAACCCATATTTAATGTACAGCGCTGCCTAATATGTTGGCGCTATATAAATCTTGTTTATTATTATTATTAATAATAATAATAATAATAATAATAATATTATTAATAATATTATAATAATATTAATAATAATAAAAGCTTGTTTTCTATAGGGTGGGGTAAGTGGGTCAGGAATGTAAGAACTTATGTCAGGTTTGATTGCTGTCCGTATTCCTGCCATGGAGATTTCCCTTCACCTCTTTTCCCAAAGACATCGCTGGAGGTGAAAGAAAACCAGCTTCTTCCCTGTCCAATCACATTCCTTGGGGAAGGTAGGTCACCAAGCTGTGTAGCTTAATCACAGCAGAAAAAAGTCAGGTCTGTATAAATCTCAGGACTGAATGAAGATTTAACTTTAAACCTTGAAATGGGAAGAAGCACACTTTTATTCTTTCCTAGGCATCATTTAAGCCCAATTTTTTTCTTAATTTTGAATATAGTAGGAATAAAATAAATCTAGTGTCATATTTTGCATATTTATGTTTGTGGTTATATCCTTTTTGGGAAATGTCCCACTTCTTGCTAGGACAATGAGGGATGGGAATTTCTCCAACGGGGACACAGACAAGTTCGACCTAAACTAATCAAATTATCCCTTGCATAAAAAGATCAGATTTTTCTCCATGCTAGTCTGAGGTTTGCCTTGTGAAGTTTTACTTATTAAAGTTTAAGTGGCTCTTTTGATAAAAGCCATGCACTGCCTGTGCTGTAAGAGGACGCTGGCTTTTAACAAAAATGTCCTCTCCTTTATAGACGGCTCCTGCTGTGACCTGCAGGACTCTATAATTACTGGAACTCTTTCATTATATATTAATAGATAAGTTTCAAAATTGGGACAAGAAAATGTATATATTTGAAGATCTCCACTAAGCTCAGAATGTTAAGTGGCCACATATGAAAACCTCATTACTGCAGCTTAATACTTCTTGACTAGTGTCACCAGCTGTAATTATGTCTTATTAGGAGTCTTGGGTGAAAAACACTGTCTGAGGTCAGAAACCACTTGACCTGTGACCCCCCCCCCCCCAAACCCCCATCCAGTGCCAGGGTTAGGCATAATAATTAAAAATATAATAAAAGACACCTATGCTACATATCACTTAAATACATACAGGTATTCTCCATTTAAAGCCCAAGTCCGGGCAAAACAGTTTCCTAAATTTTGCATAGTGCTAGGAAAAGTGTTTTATTGATCTCTGTGTACCTACTGGAGAAACCAAGTCTTGTTCATGTTCATAGCTCCAATGTCTTATACTGGTGGCACAAGGACGGAAAGCAATGGAAGTTCTCCCCAGAGTCATAGAGGAAACACGTGTCAAAAACATTGACATGACCTTGCTGCAAAAATGCAATTGCCCAAAAAAGATGTCCTTGCAGGAAAAGAAAGTAAATACCTCCCATGCTGCCTGTGCCAAATAATGCTGAAATCTGTACAGAAGCTTACATTTATGGGAGTGGTGGTCTTCTCAACCCCTGCTGCACTGAGTGGTTTCTCCTGCTGTCTATTAATATTTTTTTTTTTTATTACACAGTATTTTTATAGTGCTGACATATTACGAATTGCTTTACAAAGTCCATGTCACTAGCTGTCCCTCCAAGGGGCTCTCAATCTAATGTCCTACCTCAGTCATATGTCTTTAATACAGTCTAAGGTCAATTTTGTCAGGAAACCAGGTAATCTAACTGCATGTTTTTGGAATGTGGGAGGAAACCAGAGTACCCAGAAGAAAGCCACGTAAACTCCATGCAGATAATGTCCTGGCTGACGTTCAAACCTGGGACCTAGTGCTGCAAAAGCCAGAGTGCTAACCTCTGAGCCACCGTGCTCCACTTTTATGGGGATTAGTGGGGAACATGGGGAAGGAGTGCAGTGGGGAACAAGTAATTGACACTCCTGGAAGTTTTGGTTTGGAAGGATCTTCAACAATGCAGCATTAGCAAGGGACGTCATTGAACATATACTTTTCTTTTGCCAATTTGACTTTTATCCACAATATCCACAACTAAGCCACAAAACACAATTATTAAATCTACACTCCAGCTTTCCCTTCAGTCTTTCATAGCTTGTTTATTGAAAGTGCTTTCACTGATATCACTGTACACTGTAAGCTTCTCATAGTGTGCATTAGAAGCTTCAGCAAGTCATACAGAGCCTACTGGCTAGATGATGTCCAGACTAAAGTAGAACTTTCCTCCTCAGACTTGCTGTCTGTCCCTGATCCTCACCTTTTCTACTTGGGAGTTCTTGGGGGTCTTAGCATCACATGGCAGCATTAACAGTGGTCTGCCTAGGATTTGCCACTACTTATAGTGAGGAGGAAAGAACTCAGAAGGAAATATCCAGGTTTTAGAATAAGATGATAACTGTATTTTTTTTTCACATGAACGTTCCAGCTAGAAAAGAGAACATGTTTAAGGGGTGGATGACTGACACACTGATAATATTTGCTGCCCTGGGCTGCTGTTGCTATGACCTCTCCTCAGATCTAAGCCTTATAATGCCACCTGTATTCCCCAAGCCATCATCTAGATGCTAAACACAGCTGACAGCACAGGGGGTAAAGCTAATGTTAGCTGTTTTAGATGGCCTCAAGTTTTTCAGAGCAACGGCTGAATTTGATTTGCTGGTGTTGTTCCCCAGAGCGAACGCCACGCTGCTTTCCGATCCTCTCCTTGTCTGAAAATACGTTCTCTACTTATTTAAACCATAGCTGGGGATTCTTGGAAAGGGTTCAGATGTGACGGGATGCTGTGCGTTTGTCTTATCCTTGAAAGCACTGCCCGCCAGCAAAACATTTTCGATTAAACTTTTGCTCCAGTGATAATTCCCACAGGTGCCCTAACATAAAGAGGCCTTAAACTGCGGCAATGAGCGGCTGACAGGTTCACACTTTACATCGCTTCCAGACAAGCTTCTCATCCCGCACGCAACAAGGAACCGAGACAAGCCAGTTATTAAAATTGTCATTTGCTGTCTGCAGCTGGCATCATCACCAAGCTTTCTAATATCAGCAGACATTAAACACTATGGGATTTATTAAGTAATGTAGTCCAAAGGGCATTCATGTGATGATTTGCTTTCATTAAAGGCCTCTAATGGGGGTTATTTGCTTCTATAAATACCTGTATGACAAGTTACATTCTGGAGGACTGAAAAATTTTGACACCTTAAAAACACAATTTATCCTATTTAGTTTAAAGACAACAGCAGATTAAACTTTTTTCATAATTTTGGAATATGGGTGGCCTAGAACAACCTTTACTGGCATTTTTATTTTGGGGGGACCCTTGGAAATAGGTTCAGGTCTAGGGGACCCCTGCTATAATGACTATATTCTCAGCTAACAGTATATTAGTGTGGTGGTCAGTGGGAAGAATGTCACCCTGACCTGAGAGGTCCCAATTGCTCATTGCTCAAGGAACCCCTAACAGCCTCTGGAGGAACCTTGGGGTTGTACAGTACCCTGGTTGAGAAATAATGTTCTAGAATCTAGGTCAATGTTTAATTGTTGTTAGTGTTCCCATTTTATTTGTTGCTTTTTGTGTAACTGCTGGGGGTGCAGAAGTTGTCAACCCAACACAAATTTACCCCCAAAAGGTGACAGACAAAAATCAGGCAGCACAGACATTAAAGTTCTAAAAAGACTTTAAACATGTGGTCGGAGCAATCAGAGACAGTAGGCCAGAATATCAGGACAGGTTCAAAAGCAATGCAGATACTTCCCAGAAGTTATTCAGTCCATAGCATAGACTGATGGAAATCAGAACCTGTTGATTAGGCAAGGAATGGAATTTTTGGCCTCACTTTAAAGTTTGCTAATGAGACCAGGTGTGCTCACTGCATCATGACTATGTTGCAGTGCAAAATAATGTCCTGTAGATGGCGGTGGAGAAGAAGGTAAAGCAGCACAGTGTGTTTTATTTGCTAAATAGAAGACAGAGAAATAGCTATCTACATTATTATTATTATTGTTATTATTATTATTAGGATTTATATAGTGCCAACATATTACGCAGCACTGTACATTATATAGGGGTTGCAAATGAAAGACAAAAACAGACAGTGACACAGGAGGAGAGGAGTCTGCCCCGAAGAGCTTACAATCTAGTAGCTATTAAATGCGTTAAACTGTATGTCAGACCACAAGTTTGTGCCAATATATGTATATAGCCACACCTCTTCCTGACTAAGACTTAGCCAGGCTCCATTCCCATGATGCACATGAGTGTTTCTTCATTGGTATTTTGTAATGAAATATTTTTTTTTGTATTAAAAGGAAATATGCTGTTACAGTTAGCTGCCCAGGTGTAACCTGATTATCTGCAGGACATGCTGTTTTCCTTTCATCTGCGAGATTCTTCATAATGATGTATTTTGCTCATTGCAGAGTGGCAGCAATCTCAGGATATTAGGTCTTGTGAAGTCGGATGAAGGTTATTATCAGTGTATCGCTGAGAATGAAGCTGGGACCGCTGAGACATACGCACAGCTCATCATCCCTGAACCCGGTAAGTAATACATTTTATCTGTAGCGCGCTTCTCAGTAATTTGTAATATGCAACATCTGAAAATTGTAGCAAATGACATTTTATTTGTTAAAGGGTCAGTCCATCTAAAACAGATGTTTCAGCTCTGGTGGCTCCCATTTATTTGAATCATTGCATACTTCCCAACTCAGTTGAGAAAAATAAACACCTTCTTATATAAAGTATGTAGGCAAATGATGGCCATTTACCGCACCCTCGCTGGGAAAGAAATATTATGCAAAAACTATTTTTTATACAATGTTTCCTTTACACAACTGTAATAATTTAGAGGATAGATGCACAGTTCAGTTTAGCATAACACCCTAGATAGGTTAATAATGAGATGTTTATAAAGGTCATTACATCAAAAAGAAGAATAACTGAAGAACAGAGGGATTTGGTTCGAAACAAGACAAAATGTATCATTGGGAACCATGCATAGGATAGCGGAATATATCTCCCTATGGTTCTGTCTGTGAGATATTTGAGTAAAAATCCTAAGCCCCAACCATGTCAAACCAATATGGAGGGAATGAACATTTACCAGGACCTAGTAGGAACATCTTACTGCCAGAGACTGTGAAAGATACAAAGCCACTGGCAATGTTACCCTTATTTGAAAAATCTGATTTAGTTTGCATTTAGGTGACTCCACATGGAAGGAAAGCATTACAACTTCACCATTACAAACATCACTTTTATAGTCTTTTATGGTCATGCTGCTGAATGGTCATCCCAACCATTTACCGAAACACATCTCAAACAGATGCTTTGGTTGTTAATATGGACCAGATAAACCAATTAGAATTCCTATTTCATTTTTGACAACAGAATGTTATTCTGTAGAGTCTCTGCCTTTACACTATACAGCCAAAAGTTTGTGGACACCTAAAAATTACATTTATTTGGCTTGTTGGTGATTCTTTTCCCAAAAAATCATGACCATCATTAAGAGCCCCTCTATAACATCCTTCTTTAAATAGGATCTGATCATTCAGCATTTGTGGGATCTAGGTACTAATTTGAAGAAGCATATCTTTCTGGTAATCTGTGTTTCAAATTAGTGGGTTAGGACTTTGTACAGAACACTCAGGTTCTTCCATACCAAATTTCACAACCCAAGTCCAAGTGTACCTAGCTTTGTCTAGATTATTTGTATTCATTCACATACCTATTGTCCATATAGTGTATTTGTATATTTTTTGCTTGCCTACTTTGTACCAAAAGAAACATTTTATTACTGAAAAGTACATAGAATCTAAAGGTTTAGCCAACTCCACAGAGCTGAAACTGGGTTGTCATTTGGAGCCATAGTTTTGTACCTTTTATTCTTAAAAGAAATCAACCATGCCAGAAAAGTGAAAGCCCCTAAACATTTGATTTCATGGAGATGCAGAAACTTAGGAGTAAACCCCTTTATTGGTAAACTTATGTTATGTTATTAAAGATAAAGGTTTTCTGTGGCCATTAGATTCTTTGTTCGGGCTTTATACAAGTTTAGGCTTTGTAGAAAGCCTGAAAAAGAGACTGAATGGGTTTCTGGTAATGTCCATTAGGCAAAAATGGGTATTACCAAAACGGCAATCTCTGTGCATTATTAATGGTCTTTAATGCTTGAAGACTATACTAATTCTATCACAAAGCTTAAAAGCTGGCAATAAAATAAATTGTCCAATAATTTTTTTTTCAAAAAATAAGTCACCCCAGAAGTCCTTCAACTAAGCCAATTTTGAAGGTGGAGCTGTAGTAGGATCATCACGCCTGGAATTACAATGTATAGTGACATTCATGGGTCACAATGTAAGAACTGAGAACAGCACGGTGGAAATAAGGTGTGTCACTGTAATGGGGAAAGGGGATGATCATTAAACATTAAAAGATTTGAGCTTTTTTGTAGTTCTAATGGCTGTTTTTTTATCAGAACAATAAGACCTGCTCTGTCTTGGCATCAGGGCATGGAGTCCTTGCCAAATATAATGCTGAGTTAAAGTAGACTTAGGGCTTCAAGGGTGCTAACAGTTTTGTTTAAAGGTACTGAATGTCCCAAATCTGCCACTGTGCAGTTTTCATGCTGCAGACTATATCATGTAAAGCCTAATATAGATTAATGTAATGCTGCTCAAATTGATTTACAGTTTGGCAAAAAAGATCTGATTATTGTAGTCACAATGTCACTTCAGATTCTTGCAAACATTCTTTTTACAGATTTATTTTGTCTGAACAAAACAAATACCTGACCTGGTGTTTTATTTATAGCAGAATACTTTCTCATGATACAGTTTTAGAATTGTTAAAGAGCAAAACCCATTATCACTTCAGTTACCAGTAGAATGTTACTAACACAAATATGCACAGATAAAAGCAGTTACAAATTAAAAGGGTTTGAGGAATGCAAATTCACCTGCAAACTATGAATGTTCCGGAGTCTCAAAGGTTTTTACAGACTTTTTGGTTTACTTGTTCAGCACCAAATATGTATGTATTATTTGAGCTCCATCCAAATACCTCATTCCAACCTTTTTTGTACATAAAAGCATAGTACCTGGCATTACTGTTGTAGAAAAGGGTTTATTATTGGTAATCTAATTGAAGAAGCACTCAAAGCATTCCTCTAACACACTGGTTTAATGTTTTAATGAGTAGAGCTCTACCATAAGATGTGGAGCAGTGTGTTGCACTGCAATGTGCTGGGGTGCCACTGCCAATTTTACAACAAACATACATACAATTACTTGGGTTGCATTAGCATGTGTATTCTTGAATTGCACTAGCATAATTGAGCCCTCTGCACCAGAATTCAGGCTGAAAGTGCCTGTTTATTATGGTCTCCCATATAGTCATCCTAGCTTGTTTCATGATGTGGCGACCAGTAAAAGATGTTTAGACAGCTTGGAGAGCATAGGTGAATATCATGAGAACTGTGGTGCCTATTTATAGTCCAGTGTGCAGGATTCAGCTCATGACACAAGAGACCAAAGAGCTCAGCAGTGTAATGTTCTAGCAGTATAGTATGACAGCTGTATGAATTATATAAAAATTTAAATCTTCTAGCATCTTCAGTGGTTAATACATATGTATTTCAACATGTGTTTGACTATTTGGCTGGAGTCCTGCCTTAAACTGTCTACTCTGGATAGTTTTTATTTTTGCATAAATTATTCAGCTGTTATGGTCCAGTAACCGAAGTGAAATTACAATCATTTGAAGCTGAGGGATTTACAGAGAAAGGTGTCACTTGCCTTCTGAAAACCAATCTTATTTTTTTTTATCTTGTTGGGTAACTTCTGCTCCATGTAATTTCAGATGGCTTCATGGTGGGAATAACAATGCGCCTGCCATTCCACCCAAGCTGTGTACTGAATTCCAGATCTGTAATTCAAACGGACCTTCCTTTTAATTACATTCAAAGGCATCCATGCATTTCTGTTATTCATTATTTATCTATTTGTTGCAGAAAGGCAAGTCAGATTCTCAGGTTAGTGCAGATGGCAGTGATGGGGCCACGCAACAAAAGATCTAAACAGAAAGCAAAATTCTGTTTTGTTGTAAAATAAGAAAAAATATATAAACCAAAATATGCACAAAGATTGTCACAAAGCATCACAATCCTATATTGGTATTCTGTATTGCATAATGCAATTATTAATATTAAATGTTTTTCTAATTTGATAATTATTATTAATTATAAAATGTTAGTAAAAAAAAGATCTACAGACATGCCTGCTAGGGGTGCCCGACTTAACCAACACAAGCCATTTGGATTTTGATATAATTCCATATGTTTTTCATAACCTTCTAGATGCACACCCTGAAAAAACAGGAAACTTTTTGCAAAGTAGCATTGTTCTATAATATTTCCATAGCCCCAGAGCTGGCTAAAGAAAGAATGTGCAATCTACCTACCTCCTCTATAATCAACGCTTAAATAATTCTTTAGACTCCTTGTTCGTACACCACTTTACAATAACAAAATAAACAAAAAAGTACAGCGTTGTCAATTAAATAAAAAAACAGTAATTTAAAAATAACTACAATACCTTCCCCTATACTAAACAAGAAATTCCAGGGTCTTTTATCCCCCACATCTAATGGTGATAGTCTTAATTTATAACCCATTCTCAACCAGGGTTCGTCTAGAGATGGCTAGGGGTTCCTGGAGCAATGAACAATTTGAACTTCTAAGGTCAGTTTAAGTGACACCAATAATCTTTTTGGATATTTGTAAGGGTGTCATTCTTCACAATGGCCATCCATTGTGATTCTCCACAACCTAGGAACTGGTATGAAAATCGGAATTACTGACGTGGAGTTTAGTGCCTCCAAAAGTAGTGCCAGCATAGACAACTAGGCCTCCAGCAATTTTGAAAGAAGACTCCTTAGCCTTTTCCTCAGGTTTCCTTTAAAGGCAACCTATCATTGTTTTAGATTTAGGTTTATAATAATTGTGTTGGCATGAGGAGTAATCAGTGTAAGTGTAAGGGGAGTGACCAGCTGCTGTGTCTCTGCTGTCCACTAGGAGGCGGGGAGCATGGCCAGACCCAGCTTTGCTATTTAGCATCGGAAGGCAAAAGTCAGGTCACCACCCTGGAGGATCCATCTGGAAGCGCTATGAAAATCTGAGTACTGATAGAAAGAAAAGTAAAATCATTTTAATATTTATACAGCTTCCATTTCATATTTTATTTTATTTTATTGTGTACTCATCTGTTTGCCAATAGTTTGGCTTTAACAATGTACAGTGGAAGTACACTGCTCCATATGTGTCTTTTATTACCTTTAAATAAATAAGTATCTGGAAATCTACTATAAAGAATGATACGTCTGAGTATTCTTGTCTGCACATATCCTCCCTTTTCCTCCATATCCAGCATAAATAATATATTTCTCACAGGACTCGATTCTTTGGCTGTGATAATATTCCTGATGCGTGGATCATGTCAGCACTATAAGGTTTCCCTCCCTATGGAAATCACCTACTTTCTTTGCATAGTAGTGAGATATAATTTTCTTGTTATTTTAATGCAGCGGTGAGGACAGCGTAACGGCTTTTTAGAAGCTGAATGTAGTGCGCCAGTTGTTTATACCCACTCTGGGGAATGCTAAACGAATCTTTAAAAAGCCAAGTGATGATTACATAAGGAAGCATTTACATTCAAAATGTATGTCAGGGAATTGCAGAAAGGTAAGCAGGAATAAAGCAGGCGTGTGTGCACGAGAGGTAAGCCGCAAAGCCTTGCAGTCCCTTCCATTCTCCTCTATGTATAGGTGCTCCTTATTGTGTCTTTTGGGTTAATTTAGAAGAAAATTGAAATATTGAAATATAACCCCCCTCCTCCCACACACACATACTTCTTGCATGCCATAGAAAAACAAGTAAAATACAGAAGAGCTGTGCCCATAGTTTATATATATATATATATATATATATATATATATATCTTATTTTAGAGGATCTCTAGTGATTGTAAGTTATTATTAACCATTGACTGAAACTATTATACAAATATAAAATAGGTTTTGATTATTTCAACATAATAACCAGTCTATTCTTAGCCGTATAACTAAAATGGAAGGTTTTTGTAGAACTCAATAGCTTTGCCTCTTCTTTAGTAGGGTATTTCATATTCTCAGTACCCAACATGTTTCATCTTTAGGAGAAATGCGTTGGAGCTGAGAATATAAAATAACCTACTGAAGAAATACCTTTACAGCCCCTAAAATATTTTATTTTTCCTAAAAGTCTATTTCAGGGATGTGGTACTGCTTTTAGTTTGGTCGGTCCTCCACTATAGAGAATATGAATGGATGGTGTAGGTTCAAAAAGATTATTTAAATGTATAGTTTATATAAGAATGTTGAGTGTTTCAATGGTGGCTCAATCAGCCATAGAAAGTGAAGACCTAGCCCACAAAGAACATTTATACTGCAGCAGTTCTCTTCACTGGCATCCATTGAGCTCAAACACAAAGATAGTTGGAAAGCATATACTTTTGGCCAAATAGTAGGTGTGATGGTCAAATGACCACACATGTTTGGCCATCTAGTGTATATGTTTGTGATTGTGTGTAAATATATATATATATAATCACATCATGGTTCCCGTGTTGAATCATGGCATTGCTGTGTTGGAATCTGTTTTTTTGTTATTGGGTGCCAGAATAGGGTATTTGTACAACATGTACAGAAAGGAAACCGATATGAAAGATCCATGTGAATATTTTGATGAAGTATATAGATCTTCTGTCTTCCCCAAGGGATGTTCATTCTCAGAAAGTAACATTTATAAATGGAATGTAAGAGCAGCACTTGAGCAGAAGTAATTTAGCTAAATGTTTGAGATGTAAGAACATATGTTCCTATTACTAGCAGATATTACCTTTAACCAAACAGATGTCTCTCTAGCTCAATTTTCATGAAGTGCAGTAGGTTATACAATATCCATCTACATTCCTGTCCTAGGGGAACGACAAGTTCAGCACTGTATATATTGTGGTATATGATGAATGCTCAAAGGAAATGTGTCGTGGTTTTACACTTAACTTTTTTCTTGTCAAAACTAAGAAAACATCTTGTTAATTTATTTATTTTAATCGGGTGGATCATCTTTTTTTGACAATTGATAAGTCAATTGTATACAAAATTGAAATAATTTCAGCAGAACCAATTATTTATCAGTGGATGGAGTCTTAGGTTTTATTTAGACAAAGGGAGTTGCAATGCAATCTTCTAGGTTTTCCGGATCACCCACCTTCACTGATCAAAGTGTATTCTCTCGAGCCTTGAAGAGCTTTAGTAAATCAGGGCCTTTGTATCTGTATGTCTTTGGTTAGATTGTATTCCTAAACCAAAAAAAACAAACAAACCATTATATTTTGCCATAACAGTTCAAGCAATAAAAATTGTATTGTGTTCAACTGGCAATTTGTAGTCCTCAAAAGCCTTAGTGACTTGGTGACAATGCAGCAGCACAACTGTGAGACAGGGAGAGGACATTGTTATCCTTTAATGGGACATGTCCAAACTAGGACATTCATAGTGGGATCACCATATATTATTTTAATATTAGCTGCAGGTTTCAAATGGTTGAAAATTACTTTTTAATAATAAATGAACATGTTAAAGCTTATATGAGGATAAGGAATAGGTGATCGTGAATCGCAATAGTCTACACCATTCTATCTCTGCATTTGCACATGCATTTGTATTGCTGCAACTATGAAAGCCAATTGAAAGACTTTTGCTGAAGCTCACAATGTGGCCACCTGCCCTGCATAAGAATAACTGGAAAGCTTCACCTCAGCTTCACCTCTGGTGCTGGAGGCTGTCGATAGCTATTTTCCTATGGAGAATAGAAGAGCAGACAGTGTGAGCAGTGTGAGCCATTTGTTCAAAGATGATTGATACATTCAGGGCATATTAAAGAACATTAGGACGTTAGATACCAGGCAATAGAGTCTGCACGGCGCACAAAAGACCGCAGGGAATGCTGCTAGTGCATTCTCCCTCATTCTCGCAGCAGACGTACATTCAGCTTAAACAAATGACTGATCATTGAATCAGGCTGAAGATGAGCGCTTATTAACTGCATGTAGACTTTCCACAGCGCGCATCCAACTTAGAAGAGAAGCAGCACAGAATACAGAAGCTGCTGATGGTATTCCATTATACACACATAGGCCGCGCCTCGGCATTGGTTGGTAAAAGTTATTTTACATATAGTGAGATGATGAAACTGATCTTTGGTGATGGTTTCCTGTTGGTTCCAGGCTGGAACATATAATGAATGCTGGGGCTGGCGGAAAAAGTAACCAGCTGCCTTGCTGCCCAGTCACAGTAATAGGTCATGAAGACTTTAAATATTTACATGTGTATATAAAAAATGTCCTATCTCCTCCTTTAGGGAGTCTATACCCATGTAAGTCAATAAAGATCCAAACCCAACTAAAGGAGGTCAATTGCATGTGAATTCGGATTGATTTCAGAAGCATCTCAAACTGATGTCAGAAGCTTTTGTCTATAGAGGACTGTCGACACAGGCCCATACCCACATAGTTGAATTAAACTTTTATTTATACTGGCAAGTGAAGCTCTGCATTGCTTGTGCAGGGCAACAACAGGTTCATTAAAAATTTGCCCTTCCCAGATGCACATATCCGCCTTCCCTTTCCCCCTGCCTGTCCAATCTGATTTGCGTTAAATACCCCTTCCAGTCCTGAGCACTCAATCATAAACCACCAACATGGTTAAGTAGGACAAAAGTTAGTGAGCCATATACAGCTCATACTTGCTGGGAATTTCAGTTTGATCCCCATCATATGATGGTGTTCTGGAGTTCATTGTCATCAACACATAAAGTGATAAGGAACTTCAAAAATTAAGACTTTTTGAATTGTCAGCATGTGAAGATGAAATAAATCATTCAATGAAGATAATCACTCCAGTGAAAAATAATTATCCCCATTTTTAAGAGACTTCCACTCAATTCCAGTTTTTTCTTTTTTTGGAACAAGATGATAAATCTCCCCAGCATGACCCAGGCTCAAAAACTGCTGTAAAATAATTGCCTACGCTATATAAAAATTCTATGCTAATATTTTATCTTGTATACTGCATAGGTGTACAGGCTTATGTATTGAAATTACATACTCTACACATTTTCCCTATGCATATTTAACTTCTCAAATATTGCATTGTAAACTGCAGAAAGTCAGATAGAACCCATTTTATTTCCTGGCTTAAAGGCGTCAGAATCATGTAGCCCCATCCTCTGCACCCTTACTGTTCTTGGTTTACTCCATTTATTCAGTGGATTTCATTTTTACATGTGGGCATTAACCCATTTCCTGTTTTCGGAAAGGTGTGTGCAGAACCTTGCTGGCCTATCCCACCAGAAAAGCAAAAACACTTAGTGATGTGTATATATATTATTATATACGTTTTATACGTTATGTATATATATATATATATATATATATATATATATATATATAAATATGTAATAAAAACAAGTTTTATCATCTTGGTAATAAAGAGTAAAAGTCTGAACCAGGGGTGATAACATTTGAACAAATTGAACTTAAGTTTTCAATAAACACTCCATCGCCATTCACTTGGCACTTTTTTCCAAACATCTCCAATATCCGCCTCTGAATATTGGAAACCTTTTTTTACACTTTAATGAAAAAAAATGACAAAGTTTAATAATTTGTTTTTCTCCCTAATGAAACACAAAGCTATTTGGGCATCTGTAATTCCTGCAGACCATGTGACCAATCAAACTTTATCTTCTGAACATAATCAGGTCACTTTCAGGCCACCCGCGCTGCCTCTGCCATCCTCTAACTGACTATCTGTCCTTTCCTGTAATGTCTCCATCCCGCACCTCCACGGGCACACTGATTACAATAGGTGCCACACAGTGAAATTAATAACAAGAAAATCATTTAATAAGACACCTTGCAGCTGAGGCCGCCGGCCAAATGTCTATGATATATTTTGGCGCTGGCGCCTGCTTATGAGGAATAACAATGCCAGGTAAACATCAGCCAAAATGGCACAAGTCCAACAGAGACAAAAAGAAAATAATATAAAAAAAAAATCTCTGTAATGAATAAAAGTATTTTATAATGACGCCGTGGCCAGCACAGATAACCGGGAACAAATCGGTTCACTTGGTGCCCTTTAAAACGCCCATCATAAATATTTGGAGTTCGGCAGATTTGGCGTCCTGCTCATACATACATATTGACATTTATTTGATTTTGTCTATCTCCCGCAGTCGAGCGTGCCACGCGCCCCGTGGATCGTGTAGATACATCACTGTTGCCAGAGCAAACTGATTGGCATTCATGGCTCAGTATCTTTTTTATTTTCTCCCTGGCTGATGGGCCCAGCCTCAGTAGCTCCAAAACTAAAGAGCTTCATCTATTAAGCATGACAGATTTGTATTCAGCGGTAAATGCCTGACCTTGCTCAGACTCCTTCATCCATTCCCATCATCCTTTTCCCAGATGAAAGGTTCTGTTTAATGCTGGCTTCCTGTCTGTTGCCTTGGAAACGTAAAGTAAAGAACGGGCAAAATCCTAAATGAAAAGAAAGAAGGAGATTTATAATAAATATTACAATTAATACGTTAATAACAATACATTGCAAAAAAGAAATTGATGTCACAAACGAAAGAAAACGGCGTGACAAGACGTTCTAGTCGCTTTGAAGAATGGTTGAAAAATAAAACATTAAATGGAAAATATAGGGGAATTAACATTCACAATTTGTATCATGATATTGTATGTTTAGTATGTAATGGCTTCTAATGATTGGCCATGAGTTTTCATCATCGGCTGTTTGTTACCTAGCAGTGCAGCTCAGGGATCCTGCAACGCACACCTGTACCCTAACCAGGAATGTTTAAATTTAATGCTGGACATTGACACTCCGGTCTTTCAACCTGGACAGAGGTCTACTCTCGATGTCCGTTTTGCAGTTCATATTCCTGAATCCCTATGAACTTTTAGAACAACATTTATACTCAGTTTGTCTGTGCTTGTCACCTATATATAATGGGCCTACTTATCAGGAAATGTGATTAACATATCTGTTAGTGATGAGCGGCCCGTTTTTGTGGAATCAATTTTATAGAGGAAAGCATGTTTCAACATTAGGGGCTTTATTTATTAATCTTACATTCCCTAAAACATTCCAAGGTTGGAATCAACTACTGCCATTGAAACGTGGAAGATCCCCCCGGGGAATGTCAGATTCACTGTTCTATAAATAGAGCCACAAAAAATGCAGAGTGCAGTTGTCCCTTTAATTCCACCATGTTGCCAAATATGCAGAAACACGTCCAGCACACTTCTTCTATTAGATTCAGCCCACCATCCAGGTAAATGATCCCAGGTTTTCTTGCAGTGGCTGATATTATATACAGATAGCCTCATCTGTAAATAATTATTTAGAATTATTTATTCCTATGTAAGCCTGTGTAAGGGTGTATTCACTCATTCTGTGTTTAGTTGTTATAAAGGAGAGGTAAGGGTCTGTGCCTCATACAGAAAGACAATAGCTAAGATATTGGACCTGATTTATTAAAACTGTCCAAGACTGGAGAAGAAAGATCATGGGTGAATCTCTGTGATCCAGAAAACAGAATAGATTTTGACAAGAATTTAAAACATTTGCCAATAGGAAATAATAGGAAATTGTTTTAGGGAATCTATTCCAGATTTGCTGGATCACCCATGAAAGTTTATCTTCCCCAGTCTTTGAGAGCTTTAAAAAAATCAGGCCCACTGTTCATTAGTATTACATATTGTACATATATAATAAAGTAATATTCAATAAAAAATAAATAGGCAAGACATTACTGATTGCTAAAACAGTGATTGCTAATATGTTTAATCTAATGTATTAGATTAGGCAAAAGCATTTTTATGAGGGATAGACAGGAGGAGGATAATTATTGTTTTATTTTTTGTGCTTTGCCGTTTTAAAGCACAGAGAAAAATATATTTTGATTATGGCAATTTTACAAATGTAATATTATTATTACATTATTACTTATATTACTTATTACTTAATAATAATTAATATTATTATTACTTTTTTTTCTTAATAATTATGTATGGTCCCCTTTTTTCAGAAAAAAACACAAGTCTCCTCAATATTACAGCTAGACCCTATCTAGGCATCCAATCTGCATAGCCAAAAAAAGGGGAGCAGTGAACATGTAACCCTTTTTCATGTACCCTACCAGACCTTATGTCCTCCCTAAACATTGGAAACATGGCCTCTTACCCAAATTAGATCCTGCAAAAAAGGAATTTGTTAAATCCCACCTCATGAAACAACAAGAAAATAGTTGAAAGCCCTTAGTTCTCCTGGGACCTGGATCCAAATGTTTCTTCCCTAAAGACAACATATTTCTTTGTACCTGTTCTGGTTGACTGACATTTTGACAGTTTATTTCAAATAGAAAAAAAAAATAAAAGAATCACCTCCATATGCTATCAAGCAGTGTTCTGATTGAGTGCTAAATAATAAATTAGAAGGATTTTGTACAGACCAATATGCAGTTACAAGCAGCTGCAAAGGGGCTACCCTACATATAATCGAAGTACCACACAGTCATAAACAATAGTACAATTTAACACACCAACCATTTTAATTTAGGCTATAGATATGTGTGTTGTCTGATGAATGTATTGGGGGGGGGGGTCATACATTTATTGGTCATATCAAATAAGTAATAATATAGAATAGGGGTTAGAGTGACTAGAAGAAGTAAAAGGGGAGTGCTGGTAGGGTAGAGTTTGTATGTACTCCCCTTGTTTGTGTGGGTTTCGTCTGGGAATTTCAGTTTCCTCCCACAACCCAAAAACATGCAGTTCTCCCTAAAACAAATTCCAAAATTGACCTTAGGCTGTATAACATATAATTAGTGTGGGCATTAGATTGTGAGTCCTTTTGAGGGCAGTACAGCACTGCATAATATGTTGACACTATATATATAAAGACAGTATAATAGTATAATATATTAGTATAATAAAAATAAGAGAAAGAGGGAGAGAAAACCAGAGTGGGAAATGAGGAGAAAGAAATACACTAGGAAAGATGGAAGGTGAAACAGATGAATGAGAAAAGTAAAACTCAGATAATAAAGAAGAAGTAGGACTTATGTTGATTCCAATGCATTCAGGGTGGCGGTGGTGGGCGGTCAGTCAGCAACTGAAAGTTGGTATTATATTAGCCTTTCCCAAAGTTTTTAAAATGGAGAAACCCTTTAAATATATTTTAGGTCTTCAGGGAACCCCTTATATAAATCCACAGCTCACAGTATATCGTGGTCAGCGGGAGGAATGCCTCTTAAAATGTTGGGCAGTGGGAAAAATGTCATCTTTACTGATGAAACTCTAGCAACCTCTAGAGGAACGTTACATGGAACCCTGGTTGAGAAACACTGGCCTATGTGTGAGCAATGTTCCATGCTGCAGTACTGTGCACCCAGGCCGATGTGATGATGCACCCCCAAATGGGTGTGTCCATGACAGCCTAGGCTCACAGGAAGTGATTTGAATGACACTTGCCAACATTAGGCTCAGAAGAAAGAAGCCATCTAGAGAATGAGTGCAATCTCTGTCATGATAAATGTTGTAGATTGCAATAATTTATAATAATTATTTAATTTACAAAAAAAATACCTAGGTCGGGATCCATGTCATGTTATATGGGGCCTATGAAAAAAATCTAATGTCTAATATACCACTTCCCATTTATCATTTATCGGAAACGTGACAGACTCTCTTTAAACAGGCAAAATGATAAAATAACACCTTCCGGAGAAATAGCCCTGACTAGCTCTGTTAATAGCTATCCTATATACATTGAATTCCCTTGTGCAGTGTTAATGTGAATTTCCAGGACTGGATATCAGAGTGCGGAGCGGGAGAGCCGTCAGTCACACTGTCAGAGAGCAGACAGCTGTCTGGTCAGATATGAGTCTCATCAATGGCAGCTTCAACAATTCTCTGCTCAGATGGGCTTTCTTCATTTGAACTCAGAAAGGGGAACACTCAAACATTAAAAGAGAAAAAAATAATTTCAGCTAACAGATTAAGCTACATCTAGTGATTTCTTTGAGAGCAAAAATTCAGATTAATTCATTATTGGGTATTTTAAAGCTTTCAACCACAGGGGAGAGCTGCCGGGTCTTCCTAATAGCATATTGCTTGGAATTAGCAGTGTCAGTGCTTTTCTGGCACATACAAAAAAATATAATAAGGGCAGATCACAAAAAGCAAGCAAGTCGCAAAAGTGCTTTATCTGTCCAAGGGAAATTACAATCTGTAAAACTGATAAAAAAAGTTTCCAACCATAAATGTACTTTGATATGAGGTCAGTCATAGTGGTCTTTCACCCATTTGATTGGATTTGGATACAATTTCATGCCTGTGCTTTCAACAGTGCGTATTGGCTTACCAATTTCAAGGGAAAGAAGCAACAGGCCAGGTTTTTGTAAAACATATATCTGTTTAATAGTCAACTAGTGTGTGACCTCTAGCTAGGACACTTATAAACCGTGAACCCTAATAAAAAAAAAAATAATTTTTTATGGAGCCTAGACATTCAATAACTTCTGGAGCAAGCTGTGCTTTGAAATGCCAAAAGAAACAACTAAAGAGTTTGTCTTGGTCATTAAAGAGTTACAGAAGGCTGCAGAAAGAGCTCACCCCCCTAAGATCACCCACACCCTCAGCTGTGTTTAACAAAAGATTTCTTCCGCAAGTCATGCAAACTGCCTTTTCCCCCTTCAAGCCTCCGTTCTGCACACAGGGAGCAAGGTTTGTTTCCAGGAGGTGTCCATATATTGGATGATCTTAATTTGGGGACTACCTGTATATGTTTTTTAAAAACACTATCCCGAGTATTATCTATCTATCTCTTTGTACAGAACTACTCTTTATCAGTCTTTATCAAACTTTTCTTTAAATGGGGGAACCCTTGAAATCATTTTCAGGTCTTCAATTAACCCCTGCTTCAAATAATACAATCACATATCTCAGTACATTAGCTGGGTCTTCATTGGGAAGAATGCCTTGTACATTGCTGACCAGTGAAAAGAATGTCAGCCTTACATATGGCCAGAAAAGATTATCGGTGTCGGTTAAACTGACCTGTGAGGCACAAACTGATCATTGCTCAAGGAACCCCTAGAATCCTCTGGAGTAACCCTAGGGTTCCATGAAACCCCTGGATGAGAAACATTGGTCTATGGAAATGTGGTATTTGCATTACAGAGTGCAACCATAAAACCCAGCACTGATGGGCAATTTGCAAATCTTTGGACACTTTAAATTGTTCCAATATACAGTATGTGTTTTAACTGTCTACTTTGTACTGCCATGGGTAGAGCTGCCCTTTGATAGTGACCACAGAGCTGATAAACAAAGCAAAATGGGAAAGATAAATTGCATTTTGTATCATTTTTTTATTCCATCCACTGCAGTACATTCATAAATAAAAATGTCATACGACTTATCTGTTAAATTCAAAGCGTGATGTACACCAAGGGAAAAACTATACATTTCAATGAGCCATACTTTATGTTTTATCTTATTGCGTGCTGCCCTTTACATAATATGTGTGCATTGCGGCGGTGTTATTTCAGCTTAGCGTGAATTTATATGGCGCTGGAAATCCAAAGGAATCTCGCAGATGAGACAGTATTTCTTTATCATCCTCTGACAACTTCCAGCCTGAAATCTTTATGTTGTACCATCACAGCTGACTTCAAGGATTATCCCGGTGTGACCGGGGGTTTGAATGCTGGATCTGTGGCTGATTTTTGTGCCGGAGGCAGCATTGCTGCCAGCTATCGTTTCATTACCCAGATGACCCGAGAAGTTAAAGCGGAAGCTGCCAGGCTGTCTTTAGGCGAGCCGAGTCCGCTTAGATTGTCAGAGATTTACACCGCCTGCTTAATTCACATATTACATTTATTTAAGGCGCCTGAGGGGAATTAAATACATAGACAAATGTAAATTGGGAAAGATAAAGTGAATATATGATTTGCAAGGCTATCCGCATATCTTTGCGACATATAATTATATATCAAGAGCTGATGAACAAATGTTCAGCTTTATTTATATACAGTATGTCGCGGACCATCTAAAATCGTCTAATTTTCATAAATGTATTTCTTTATATATGCCTTCATTAATCTTTCTTTACATCTATACAAAGTGTAACTTTATTAGTTATATATTACCTAGGATGTTAGTTTTAATTTTCATCTATCATCTATCTATCCATCTATCTATCCTAGTATAAAAAATAATTTAACATGCAAACTCTTGGGAAGAGCCATAAGTCATGAGATCTTGTAATAGATACATATGAGATCTAATGAGGGTTTGGTAGAAAGGCTGATCTATCTACCCAGTGCTCTATCACATCTAACAGTTCAGACCATCCGCCGGTCAATATGATCCACTAGGCTTGATACATCACTGGCTAAATTACAAGTATATGCCATTCTTTGGCTTTTGCCCTACTCCCCTACCTAAATATTTACATTATGGTATAGCACTTTGCACCCCCATGTCAGATAGAGGAGCAACAGATGTAATGGGCCTGATTTATTAAAGTTATCCAAGGCTTGAGGGGATACACTTGCATCAGTGAAGCTGGGTGATCCAGCAAATCTGAAATGGATCTGGTCCAGGATTGAAAACATTTTCTAACAAGTAGCAAATTACTTTTAAGAAATCCATTCCAGGTTTTCTGGATCACCCAGCTTCACTCCAGTCTTGGATAGCTTTAATAAATCAGGCCCAATGTGATCATCCTGCACAAAGTTGCTGCTGCTGGAGGCAGCTTTTGGACAATCAGTAAAGGAGGAACCCCCTTCCAGGTTCAGGAAGTGCAGTGTAACTTCTGGATGCTGTTAGCGGCACTTCTCTTGTGTGCACAGTAGGCAAAGGAGTGAGCAATGATTAGTCTAGTTCTTGTACCTGGACTGTAAGAATATGAATGCCTGGCCCACAAAACATATAATTCTTGATTCTTTACTCTGTATTTTTTTCTGATCACCTTTTCTGTACTCTGTACTGTGCCTTCCCTATTCCTTACCACCTCTCCCCAATCCTTTTGTCTGTTGTTTCATGTGTTCCCTACTCCTTACTGCCTCTTTCAGTACCCTGTGGCATGCGTTCCCAATTTTTCAATTTTCTTTCTGTAATCTGTGTTGAGTTCTTTATTCCCCACCTACTCTTTTCTGTGGTATTTATTATTTCAGCATTTGCAGGTTGCTAAGAAGTGCTCAACTATTTATTGGAATTATTTTTTTAAAGTAAGTAAGAGTATAGAGCAACGTAGCTCCAGTTCTAGATAACAATGATCATTTAAATCCTTTATGCTGTCAGTGTACCGTGGCCAAACCCCACATTTTTCATTGCATCTAAAAAGACACCATTGTTCTCCCTGTGTTGCCCAAGATGCTCCATGTAATCCTATATCAATTGTTTTGAATAAACAACTCCACTTGATTGAAGACATTATGTTTTCATTTTGGTATTATTTTACCTCCTTTGTCCAGTAATTATTGGTAAAAGTTTAAGAACTTGTATTTTACCCTAGCTGGGAGAAGAGACTACATGAGCAATCTGAAACTTCATGACTGGGTCGATGAGCTGAAGAATTTGCTTTAGATACACTTTAAGATTGCTTTGGGCCAAAGCCTATAGACAGCACAAACACAAAGAAGATTGAAATATTGGACTCTTAACTGCATACGATTGCTAACAATTCAATAGAGCAGAAACAGGCTGCCAAAGCCATAATAAACTCCCATGGGCTTGGTGCTTGCCTGCAACTGCAAGCGACTTTGTGAAAAGCTTATTTCATCCCTGCATGCATCTTACTCTATTTCCTTCTATTTATTTCCAAGCATTCTTGCTCTTTATGCTGATTATAAGAAAAAAAGACAATTAGGAATCTTTTTCAGCACAAAAATATGAATGTGTTCGTTTGCCTAACAATAGTAACTAGTAAATTATCCACCGCACATTCCTCCGAGGTATAAAAGACAGTTCCAAACAGACCACATCAAAGCAGTAGAATACAGATTACACACCAAAGCTGATTTGGTCTTATGCAAACTCCCAAGTTTACCCATCCATTCTGTATTGAATCGACCATGCTTCCGCATAGCTAAATGAACAACTTTAGGGCAAGAATAAAACAGGATGAAAAGTATTGTGTTGCTAGAAGTAAATGTGACTGAGTAAAACTGGATAAGAATAGCAAGCCTGCATAACTAAAGCCTCCTACAGTTGTCCGATGAATGTTGGATGATTGGCGCTGGAAGCGATCTTTTGTGATAATGATAACAGTGAGAGATAGGTGAAAGAGTGATATACATACAGCAATGTTCTGTTCATTGAAGTGGGTAGGAGGGGAAAGATGAGCAAGTGGCACCCAGCTGTGTTCTCCTTCATAGGAGGGTAGATTGATGAACAACTTTAGGGGACTGCTGTACAAATATCAGATTTTTGCCTGGACAACCGGCTCTGTCCATGTGATATTTGTACAGCATCTTACATTGATTTAGAGAACGAATAGGATATGGTAGTGGAGAATGCTAAGTAAAAAGTTACCAGATTGTTGGTTTATGATCCGGTGGCTAGGAGCCACTGGGGCAGGAAGTGTGGTTTTGTCTGAGATGCCTTTCCTGAAAGAAGTAGATCCCTCCACCCCCCACATTTTAGGAAAAATAGAGGAAATAGTGGTGATCCTGTCACAGAGGTGTAGAAAGAAAGTCTGAAATACCTGAATTTTTGTCTTACATTTACTTTTGTATCTTACATCTACAGACAACGAATCTGACGGAAAAGAGAGATAAACTCATTATTTTCTGTCCAATCATGTGCTGGGTTAAGGGAAGTGATCTGCCCGTGTTGCTAAATATGGCAGAGAAAAGTTGGGTCACCAACTGGTAGTAATTTGCAAATCTCAAGACTGAATAGTCAGAAATATTTATTCAGGTGAAACAGCTCCGATATAAGTATTTTAATTATACATCTAGTTGCTTGGAATTCAACTTTAGCATAGTTACCATTGGACTCTAGGTCCACTTTCACTAATATCTCCTTCTAAAGAGTGTATGGGGGTCTCCTTTAACATGTGACAAGTGTGTTGCTGTACTTTAAAATCTTTATTTGTGCCTGCTTTTTTTTCCTGAAAGCAAAAGATGACAAACACTTAACGGTAGATGATGGATTTGCTGGAACAGAGCTTATCCACAACTTCTTCTGAATTCTAATCACACATATTGATCTGAGAAGCTTCACTGGACATCTCAGGTCACATGTGAACTTTTCATCTCCTCAGGACTTGCACTTGCAGCATCGATTGAAACTTGTATCGAGAGCAATCTCACTTACTCTCTGCTGTGCACCAGTGTGAAGTCTTTCAAGAGGCTGTGATATTTTTCAGGAATTTAAATGTTACTCATCTCAAAACATGTATTTTTATGATATACATAGCAGATGGTTGGGATTTACTCTATACCAAAGGTTCTCTAAATTGCAAGCTGTCGAGGCAAAAATTCCTATATGTATATATGACGTTTTTTGGTCAAAACCTTGGTTGAAAAATTGTATTTAGGATGTCAGAGTTTAAACTCTTCAACTGCAGATAAACTAATCACTGGCAAAAAGAGTCTTTGGAAAATTCAGGAAGTAATCGTCTAAGGCAGGGGTGTCAAACTCTGGCCTGCGGGCCAAATCTGGCCTTTTTTTTGGCCCCCCCAAAGAATTCCGAAAATGAACTACATCTGGCCTGGCAGCCCGCGTTACTACCTCACATTATCATTTTCAATACATGCAACATAGACATTATTCCTGTACACCCGTCATGTGACACAAAGCCTAGGCAATGATCACATGGTGCCTGACTACCAGGAGCATTGTGTTTGTTTTAATCCATTAGAGACTGCATAGTGTAATATTTAGTGTCAGACAATCTTGTGATGTGAGAGGATGAACACACAACCTTCAAAGATAGAAATGAGTCTTTTCAACCTTAAAGTGTGTGTAGAGGGCTTTGTTTTTGTTAGCTATGGATGAAGTAGTAAACTTCCTCAAATTTTTCAATAAATTTCAAGTTTGGCCCCTGACTTGGTCTATGTTTTTATTTTCGGCCCTCTGTGTATTTGAGTTTGACACCCCTGATCTAAGGATAATAAATGTTTTTCCTTGATAGTGAATGCCTATATGCTATAATGCTAAAAGTATGAAGATCACTGACACTCATACCTTGACTATCTAAAACTTTGTAAAGGGTACTCTTAATACTACAACATACAACAACATGTGTACTTTTGACAACTCTTTGGTAAAACCCCTTTTCTGTTCCACCATCACTGTTCCCTGAGCAAAAAGCCATCTCCATAAAGATATGCTTTGATAATTTTGATTTGATGGAGCTTGATTGGCCTAACAGAACCGTAACTTCAACTATATTAAACACCTTTGGAATAAAATGGAACATGTGCAGAATGAGTAACTCACTGATGTTTTTTTAGGTAAATGGGCCCACATTTCTAAAAACACTACAAAATCTCATGTGCAGACTTTTCCAAGTGGACCCTGTTATAACCACAACTCCACATTAATGTCCATAATTCTGCAATTGCATGTCCAAGAGCCTCATGTAGGTGCAACAAACATTTGGCCATATAGAGTGGTATTGCTCAACCAGGGTTCCTCCAAAGGCTTTGGATTCCTAGAGCAATGAACAGTTTGTGCCAGTTTTTATACCGTGCTGCCTAATAATATGATGAGACAAACATCTGTCCTAATTGCATTTATTAAATTAATGTACTTGTTTTAAATTACATACAAATTCAACTTAAGAACAAACCTACAGTCCCTATCTCATATGTAACCCGGTGACTACCTGTATATAAAAGAATAACATACACTAAAGCATTACTTTAGTCACTAAATGAATGCAAACACAATTAGGTCTTTTGGGGATTTCTGTGGTTTTACATGATCTTAATAGTTTGCTCATTTACAGGTGTAACATACTTGCCTCTCTTATACACATGACTATACATTTTTCTGTAGTTTAAACTTTTCTACTTTGTGAGACCTAAAAGTAATTTTAGTTTGCTCATAGGAAAATTGGAGCTTTCTCAAAGTTGGTATTTTAACTGCAAAATCTTTATAATTTATCTAGAAGGTCAAACTTGCTGCACATTTTCTCGTATAAAAACTTCACTCCCTGGGTACTCTATCTGCTTTTGGATTTAAACAGTCTGGATGTCCTCCAACTTCTAGTTAAATGTGATTAGGATGCCAGAATCGAGGTGGAGATGTGAAACAAGCTACCTCAACAACTTTGATACAGTGGTTGTGTCCTTCTCTACTAATTAAACATATCACCCGGTGTTGAATGTGGCAGGTATATATAATCACTGCTTGTTCTTGGCAAATGTACAGACGTTCATAAATTTATCATTGCCGATCTCTACAGAACACTTGTAATCCGCATCAATCATTCCTCGTCACTTGTCATTCATAACTCATCAAAATTTGCTCATTCCGTGCCTGTTGTCATATCAAGATAGAAATCACTGTATTGTGCGACATTCTTTGTTTTTTTGTCATTTATAACCTGTCACTGACCAGTTGTTATTTGGACATCCTTGGATATGACTTGTCAATTGTCCTTATGTTTTCACCTACCAAATTCTTTTATCAGGGTCAGTGAAAGTGTATGTGAATCATCCCTCATCCCATGTCATATGCCTCTGGTCACTATTCAATTATAACTTGTCCTTCTTCAACCATTACTGAAAAACGTATTACCTATTACTCATCAGTCAACATGTGTCATGCTCTTCTATGATCTGTTCTGGCACTCCAGTCCGATGATTAGTGATAAGATAACATGAGCTCCATGCGTGTGAAAAATAAACTAAATGTCATATGGTTTTAGTTTTTGTAACATCTGTAAAAAGATAATATTGAATGGAATTTGTTCCTACTAATAAAATGCAACCAATAGATTATGGTACTGGAACTTATTCTTATTATTCACTGCATGGATGTTAGTCTTTATATAAAGTTCCCTATTTTTTTTAAGAAACATTAGTGTTGGGGTTACAGGAATGGCAATGGTTAGGAATAGAATTAGTGTTAGGTAGTGTTTCTCAACCAGGGTCTCGTGGAACCCTGTGGTTTCTGGGGGGTTGGTTGCCAGGGTTTTCTTGAGCAATGAGAAATTTGTCCAGGTCAGTCTACCTAATACCAGTGATCTTTTTGACTATCTATTAGGGCGACATTCATCAAGATTGAGGCTATTCTTAATTATGACGCGTTCCATCTTTTCCTTTTTTTTCCATTCCTGGAACTGTTTATGCCTTTTTTTCTATGATACCAGTTTTGAGTTAGTGGATCTTTGTTTGAATCATTTTCGTGCAACTAAGTTTAATAAATTACTTTACTATATGAATTATTTGCCACATGGCCTTTCTCCTTTATCTGTACTTATTTTTGAAATGTACTTAAATTTGAGGACTGGCAACCTCAAAAAGGAGAGAGAGGAAGCTTCACTTTTGATATATAAAAAGGTATATTATCCGCGGTTATGGGCGCCACCAAATACTTTATGGATTCATAAAGCCTATTTTTTTTCAGTTTTGGTAATCACGCATATTGGTGTCCTTTTTTCAAAATGACTAGTCACTGTTTCTAAGCAACAGTAATACATCTTCAATGAATCATTTATATTATTTAAGTTTTTTCAAATTTCTTTCTTTTTTTTTTTTTTGCTAAAAACAAACATATCAAATATGAAAAATACACACTACCTCTAGCCAAATCACAAATTGTGTTGCTCTTCTTTTAGCATATTTGTTTGTATTTTATACAAACACATTTATCTCATGGGAAAATTTTTTAAATACTTTGTTTTCTTCTATAATCAGCAGCGCATTTCCTTTCTACTTGTTTTTCGAGATGGCTAATGGATTATGACAGGTGTCACTTGTAACAGAACGGCGAATGAAACTCAATGTCACAACTTTCTTTGGTTTCCAGATGGTAAAACAATATTGATTTTCTAGAAGAGGGCTGGCTGCTTGTTTTCTGTATCAATCTTACCGGTTCTTGTATCAGCTTAATTGTGTAGAACTGACTAAGAAGAGACTTTGCAAGAAGAGACACTTGTAGGAATCAGGTGTGTAGGGGATGCACTGAGCTATTATGAAGCGAACCATTTTGAGACATCAAAAAAATACAAATCTGGGGCCCCGATATAGCTATATCCTGATACACAGGGTTGGTAAATACATGTAATTTGAATTATATACTGTTTTAGCCTAAATCAGTCTTTCATGGCCTTTTTAACATGGGGGAACCTTAAAATAATGTTCAAGTCTTCAGGAAACCTCCCTTTATAATTGCTATATCCACAGTTTACAGTACATTGGCATGCTGGTCAATAGGAAAAATGCCCTTAGAGATGGCAAAAATGATTATTGGTTCCAGAAGTAGTTGACCTGAGAGGCACCAAGTGCTTATTGATAAATGAACCCTTAACAACCTCTGGAGGAACCATCTGAACCTCTAGAGCAGGGGTCGGCAAACTCTGGCCTTTAGGCCATATACGGGCTAGCTGGTATTTTGTTCCGGTCTGGCCGGATACCCCTAGCCGATTCCCCCTGGGTGATCCAGCCTAATGCCCGCCGGCAACCCGCGGCTCCGGAGCCACGGGTAGCGGGCGGATCGGCCAGGGGTTGTTAGGAACTACCGGAGTAAGAGCCGCTGGAGCTCCTGGGCCACCCCCCTGCAGTTGCTCTCCTATTTACCGAGGCCAGCTCCTACCCACCCCATAAATGACCTAGTGGCCATTAAACTTTGCCGACCCCTGCTCTAGAGGAACAATGGCCTAACTGTTCACAGATATTGTTCCTGTTTTTGTAGACAAGTGAGACATATTAATCAACAAGAAGTAAATCCAATGGAATAGAAAAATATGTAAGCCCAGTCATAAACATCTTCTTTAAACTTCAATATGTTGTTTTAAAAGGCATTTTTTTATATTTTTAAATGTGTAGATTTCCCGAAAATAATGCCAGGTGATTCTGCGATGAAGGACTTTGTTTAACCACCTGGGCGTTACACTGAGGTCTAGATTTCTGTACCAAAAGTGTTACAGGTTTTCATGAAATTTTTTTTTTTAAATTGTAGACCTGTAACTTACAGAAATATGTCCGAATAGGGGTCTAGTAGATATAATGAATG